>NW_026779636.1:0-60000 GCF_030144855.1 Hypanus sabinus
TGATGGGATAGTGTGGAGCGGGCTTCACACTGTACCTGATCTGGGGATTGCGTGATGGGATATCAGTTTCAAGAGAGCTTCACTCTGTGTCTGATCCAGGGACTGTGTGACGGGAGGACGCGGAGGGAGATTCACACGGTGTCTGATCCGGGAAGTAAGTGGTGGGACGGTGTGGAGGGAGCTTCACTGTGTCTTGCCCCAGGAGTGTGTGATGCAAAGATGCATGCGGAGATTCAGTCTTTGTATGATCCCGGGAGTGCTTGATGGAATGGTGCGTAGGGAGCTTCACCCCGTGTTGATTGCTCTGTTCCATTCCCCATCCCTCTCTTGTTAGAGACCTTTGTGGGCGCAGGTCTGATATTATACAGTGTATGAGCTTCTCTTTTGTCGTTTTTGTCTCTGAGTTCAAGGAGAGCATGCAGAATGGTGGGGGTCACGAGTGTGCCCGTATGTGGGGTGGAAGGAGGAGGTGGGCAGCTTGGATAGGGATGGGGAGTGAGGAGATTGTGGAGACCAGGCACACTCTCAGAATGACATCCGTCCGCCTGGAGCTGAGACTCTGCTGTACCAGTATGAGTAGCTCAGACCCATTATTGTAGCACACCGGGTGCGGGGGGGCAGTAACCCCAAGTTTCTTTTCTCAGAGCAAACATTTCTCTCAGTGGTGATGTATGTAGACATGTTTACGACCCAGCACAAAGTTTGGTGCATTTCAACCGAACAAGCTGAGGGTGGTTTATTGTACCGGTAGTGGGAGATGAGGTTACAGTGAGATGAGCTGTGATTGCAATTGGTGAAGAATCAGAGTGGAGAGGCCGCTTTACTCTCAGTCAATCTGCTCAGCCGATGGACAAGAGTCGCACTGGCACAAGGTGAGGTGGAGAGTTGGGTCTGATTGGGGTTTGAAACAATATCCCCTTTGCTGGAGGAATGTCACTCGGAATTTACAACCCTAAATCACATCACAATTTCCAATGTCAGTTTTACTGAGGTAATCACAGTGTTGCAACACCGGTTGCAATTGACTGACGTAATCATATTGTCAATAATTTTTTTTAATGTTTATTTTTAAACCAGTTAAATCCTGTCCCCTTGGAGTCGGTAAATGCCATTAAAACCCCAGTTATGTGCAGCCTTGATATTTCATTCCGGGAGATCGCCTATGGCTCACGGGGACAAACCGCTGACCAGAGAAAATGCCTGCATTACTTGAGAGGAACATGCGAGTGGACAGTATACTGACCTTGTTCATTGTCGTCATTGGAGTTCCTGGTGAGTGAGCACAGATATTCGCGTTTGGCTTTCTGTCCGTTAACCGGTGTGAGCCTGTTTGAGGTCATTTTACAAGCCTTCCCCTTGATGCTTGTGGCAGAAATATCCATCAACGACATCGATCCTGATTCTTCAATATTCTGATTTATCAGATTTAATGACAAACTGAACTAAACCCCTGTCTCTCCTCTAACTCATAGGATTGACTTGAAAGTTGTTCTCGCATTTGATGGAATTTTGTTCAGAGTGGTACCAATGCTGGGGACAGGCAGCGCTCCGGGAATGTGAGACTAGGAATATTATTGACCGGAGTGAATACTTGGCCCTTTAATGCCGCCCTGTCCATTTTATCCCAGTGTTGGGAGCCGTCAATCCTTCGGGAAGGTGTGAATGGGAAGTTATAATGGCACCTTGTCCATGTTGTTCCAGGGTTGAGGACAGACAGCTCTCCTGGAAGGAGAGAAGAGAAGACTTTCAGTAGCACCGCCCCCAGAGTTGTCCCGGGACGGTGTGACTTGGAATGGTTTGCATTTTGAAGTTCTCAGTCTCTGTGTTACTGATCAGATTGAACCCCTGGTCCTGTATTACACTTCTCCCTCTGGAACATTTCACAGTCGCATTCAATTGCTTGTTCGCAAATAATTGGGCCTGATCTCCTGAACCTGAATCCACGGATCTCCTGACGTGGGTTGTCGAAAGGAGCTGCGCTGTCGAAGTAATCCATTAACGGAGCCACTCGGCATCTGATTACTATGTTGTCCCGGCTTTCCCTCAGAGACCCGACGTAAACGGGAACCACGATTTGCCCCGAAGGAAGACCTCGGCCGGATACAATGAGTGTCTCTTCAGTGTGGCGATTGTTGCTGAGTTCCCACAGCATTTTGTGTGTATTGTTTGCCTTTGGACACCATAAGACATCGGAGCAGAAATAGGCCATCTGGCCCATCGAGTCTGCTCCGCCATTCAATCATGGCTGATCCCTTTTTCCCTACACCTCAACCCCAGCTCCCGGCCTTCTCCCCGCAATCTTGATGCCATGTCCAATCAGGGACCTATCAAACTGTACCGTAGAAACACCCGTCTTCCACAGCTGGATGTGGCAACAATTTCCACAAATTCACCACCCTCTGGCTAAAGAAATTAGTCCACATCCCTGTTATAAATGGGAGCCCCTCTATCCTCAGGCAGTGCCCTCGTCCTGGACTCTCCCACCAGCTTTTCCACATCTTCTTGTCTCGGTCATTTAACATCGAAGGGTTTGAATGAGATCCCCACTCTGATCCGCGGATACTCTTTCGGCCCCGTCAGATGCTGACTTTCCAGAGGTCTGGGCAGTCACGGTTAATGGAAGCGGGATGAGTACCGATCGTTGTTGTTCATGCCGTTCGTGCGTAACCCCGACAATTACCGTCGCATCGCCTTAACTCCACATTGAAGAAGGCAGGTCAGAGACAGTGTGACCCATGTTTGGTGTTGGATGAGCAGCCGTTCACCGCATCTAGTCTCCTGACCTCTGGCTGAAACCCGAACCTGTGTCCATTCCCGGAAAATGATTTTAATAATGCCCGCTGTCTTGTCTCTTCCCTCAACCTGCAGTGAATATATTGGCGATTGTGATCCTGTCTCGCGGAAAGTGCGGCCTGGCTACCTGCACCACTCGCTACCTGGTGGCTATGGCAACGGGAGATCTGCTGACCGTAGTCATAGAGGTCCTTTTGCGTCATGTCGTAAATTACTACTTCCCGTGGAATTTTCTGAGAAGTACCCCTGCGTGCAGGGTTATCGAAGTACTGAGGAAAACAGCCACAAACTGGTCTGTCTGGTTGACCGTCACCTTCACAGTTGATCGGTTTGTCGCCATCTGCTGTCAGAAGCTGAAAACAAAATATTGCACCGGGAAAACTGCGGCCGTGTTTCTGACAACAACCGGCGTGCTTTTTTTTCTGAGAAGCGTTCCCCGCTACTTCCTCTGGAAACCCGGACAGGTAATTAACAATGTACCGTGGTTCAGTGAACTCAAGGGCAATACTTACACTGACCTCGGGTGGATAGTATACGATTGGCTCGACATAGTTTTAAATCCGTTCATCCCTTTCGTTGTGATTCTGCTGCTCAACTCTCTGACGATCAGGCACATTGTTGTGGCCAGTCGTGTCCGTAAGGGGCTGAGGGGTCAGAGCAAGGGGGAGAACAACAGGGACCCGGAGATGGAGAGCCGGAGGAGGTCCGTGATTTTACTCTTCACCTTGTCCGGCAGCTTCATCCTCCTGTGGATGACGATTGTTATAAATTCTGTGTATTATGAGATTGCAGGAATAGGATTCAACATCAATGATTCTGAATGGATCTTTCATAACGTCGGACTCGTGCTGAAGAATTTCAGCTGCTGCAGGAACACATTTATTTACGCGGTCACTCAGTCGAAATTCAGCGAGCATGTGATCAGCGCGGTGAAATATCCGGTCACCTCGGTGTTTCAGATCATTAATCACGCCGCGAACTGACAGCGACAAGTGTTTCAAGTGGGAACAGTTTCGACAAGATTAACGGGGATGTTGCCAGGAGGAGGGGTCTGTTTTATCCGGAGATTGGCAATGCTGGGGCTTTGATTACCCAACGGGACTGGCCTGTTTTGTTTCATTGCGGGCTGGAGTTGGGAAAGGGGAGACAGTTGACATGCCTTTTCATAATTTTCCGATCTGTACATCGTACATCGTCCGCCTGCAAAGGCAACTTCCGAATTCTGGGATGATTGCACAGTTAATGTATGCTCGTTGGATTTTGTGAATAAAGCGATTCCCTGCCGTTTTAATTGTAGTAGAACAGGAGACCGATCGCCAACTCCAACCCCACTGCCCCGCGGAAAACGGAACAAAAAACAAAAATATCGACCCAAACCCCACTCCCCTTTGAAATTAAAAGGGAAAGAAATGGGCGAAAATCACGGATCATAGAAACCTTAGTGCGAGATCGCCACACTTCATTAACGCCATTACATCCAACACATAAGGCAGATACACGGAAATATCTTCCATCGTCAACGAAAACTGAGACACCACACGATAAACCGACACGCCTGGCACAGCGAGAGGCGTGTCCGTCTCAATTAACTTGACCAGTACTTAACGACACTCGTTAAGAAAATAATTAGCAAATGTAGGCGCTAGAGAAACGGAGAAGTCCAACGCTCTTCGACACGTGGCAGAGACCCAGGGACGGTAGGTGGCGCTGTATCAATGGAAAAAGTCTGCCTGGATGTTATTGCAGTGCGGAGCAGGATCGACAGGGAAGATGACGGACTCCAGCTCTTCCGTTTATTGTGGAAGGGAGTTAGAGGAGAGAAAGTGGGATGCTGGGGAGAAAGAGAGTAATAGGGAGCGAGGGCAGAGATAGGAAAAGCGACTGAGAGCTTCGGAGGGGATCGGAACAGAGGAAACAGTGAAAGATAATCAGCCGATCAGGTCCCGGGACAGCAGAGAGACTCTGCATATTAACGACACCAAACCGCTCAGCAGTAAACCAAACCCTGCACATCCACCCCCCCCCCCATGCAGCCCCTCCGCACGGAAACTCTGGCCACCCCACAAAGGTAACCCCCAACATCCAAGGGAGAAGAAAAAAAATCCAATCATATGAAGGGAATTTTATTAAAGCGAGGCTTTTGCAGTCAAATAGCCATTGCACAGGTTTCTCCGGTATTCCCTCTCGCTCTCTTCCCAACTCTCTCCCTCAGCCCCTCTTCCCACTCTCTGTCTCGCCTCTCGCATAACACACTCTCTCCGTCCCCTTTCCATGGATTCTCCCACTTTTTCCCAAGATTCATCTTTCCCTGGCCCTCCCTCCCCGTGTTTCCTACTCCTCACTCCCTCCGCTTCCGGTCTCTCACTCTCGTTACCGCTCTTCATTTCCTCCCCTCCATTCTCTCTATCACACTCTCAAACTCTCACTCCTTACTTACTCACGCAATCCCCTCTCTCTTTCCCTTGGTCTTCCGCCACACCCTCTCTCCCTACTCCATAATCCCTCTGCTCCTTCATTACCTCTTTGTCTCCTTCCCCGAACCTCCTACCCACTCTCTTGCTCCCACCACTCTCTGCCTCCTTTCCCACTCCCTCCCTCCGCATCCCTCCGCCTCCCGCTGTCATCTCACCACTCCTTTGTTACCCTGCTACCTCTAGCATGCCTCTCTTATACCCTTCTCTGCTCCCTCTCTAACCACTGTCCGTGTGAGTGTGTGCGTGAGTGAGAGACAGAGAGAGAGAGAGTAGGGGGAGACAGACAGGCAGACAGACAAACAGGGAGAGATGGGTCAGTGCATGTGCTTCCTTTTCTCCAGATGTGTAAGGATGGTGTGCAGAGCTGTGGCCATTGCGTGATTTGGCGATGGGACAGTGTGTGCGGACAACAGTGTGAGTGAGAGAATGCTGATAAAGGGTATTTGAAAGAGCTATGGGACTTGGGCAGGATGAAGGCGGACTAAACTCAAAATGTGCGCCGCAAAACTAGGAGGTGTGTTTACAGATATTTTTAATCTCTCCCCCTCCCAGTGTAGAGTGCCCTCCTGCTTCAAAGCATCCACCATTGTTCTTTTCCCTGAAATGTCTGAACGCCTGTTGTCCTGTCGCACTCACCTCAATGATAAGCAAATGCTTTGATTGTTCATGGACTACATCTGCAGCATGGTACCACCCACAATGGACCCCCTACAATTCACCTACCGACAGAACCGATCGATAGTTGACGCAATAGCCACAGCTCCACCCTCCGTCATTACACATCTGGAGAAAAGGAATGCTTATGTGAGAATGCCGTTATCGGACTAAATTCAACTCCGTCATTTGCCTCCAGGCTTCACGAGAAGCTCAGAGACCTCGGCCTTCACCGTGCCTTGTGCGGCCGGATCCTGGACCTCCTGTCAGATGGCCGGCAGGTGGTAAGAGTGGGCTCCCTTACTTCTCAACTGCTGACCCTCAACATGTTCCCCTCGGGGCTGTGTCCTAACCCCCTCCTTTATTTTCTGTAAATTCATGACATGTCGCCAAAACAGCTCCCATCTGCTAATTAAATTTGCTGTCGATACTGCACTCTTTGGCCTTATCACAGATAATAATGAGGCAGCCTACAGAGAGGTCATCACCTAGACACAGCTGTCAAAAAAAGACAACTACTCAATATCGCAAAAACAAAGGAGATGGTTGTGGACTATTGGAGCACTGAATGTTTCTGGAGTTGAGAGGTTAAACAACTATAAGCTCCTCGGCATCCACATCACCGAGCATCTCACACGATCTGTACATACCGGCTGTGCGATGAAAAAGGCACAACGGCGCCTCTGTCACCTCAAATTCCCAATGAAGTGCCGTCGTTGACTTTCATTCTTTATAGCTGCATCGATATGTCGGGACCAGGTTAGGTCCTCAGAAATCCTGACAGCCAGGAACTTGAAAATGCTCACTCTCTCCCCTTCTGATCCTTCTATGAGGATTGGTGTGTGTTCTTTCGTCTTCCCTTCCTGAAGTCCACCATCGGGTCTTTCGTCTTACTGATGTGGAGTGTAAGGTTGTTGCTGCGACACCACTCCATCAGTTGGCATATCTTGCCCACTCGTCTTCCTCAGCGTTCCTCCGGGCAACGGTGTACCCACAATACAATATATCATACACAGCACATAAAACAAAATATTGCCATAAATTGTGGGTGTTGATCATCGCTTTTCGTGCAATGTCCCTTGCATTGAAATATTCGCAACTCAGAATCTTCGTCTCACAATGATCGTGCTTCTGATTCCGGACCCTGTCCGAGTTCATCACAAAATCCGTCTTCACATGCTCTCCACTATCAGTTCTGGCACTCCCGGGAAAAGAGCGCAATAATGCAAAATTCTGAAGCACTCCCTCCTAAACCAAATCCTTAACCACGTATTAAACTATCCGACCTTTTACTTAACACGTCACTAGTGCGTAGCATGGGTAAAATCATGAGATCACAATCATGGAGCTCCTGTCCATAAACGTTCCACTTGACTCCCTGACCTCACTTTCTAGAATCTCGTGGAGTGCCTGAAAGATAAATCTGGAAGTACAGTTGTGTGTGTGTGTGTGTGCGTGTGTGAGTGTTTGTGTGTGTGTGTGTGTGTGTGTGTGTGTGTGTGTGTGTGTGTGTGTGTGTGTGTGTGTGTGTGTGTGTGTGTGTGTGTGTGTGTGTGTGTGTTACTACCTGGGCCTGCATGTCTCTGTGCTGTTGTGTACATGCGTGTGTGTCTCCTTAGGTTCATGTCTTCACGTTTTTCTGTCTGGGAGTTAGTGTGTGACTGTTTCTGCGTCTTCCTCAGCGTGTGTGGCAGTGTTTGTGTGTGGGTGATAGTATGCGGGACTATGTGTGGGTGCGGGTATCTGTCTCGGGGTGTATGTGTATTTGTGTGAGCGAGTGTGCCGGTGTGTGTCTGGGTTAATTTTATGTATTAGGGAGGGAGACACATCAGCAGCCATTCCACGTCATAAACACAAGGATCCGCACACCTGACTGTCCGCTTTAGTCCATTGTCTCTGCCTGCTCTTGTCCGACCAAACTCGTGTCCGTATACTGTGACGCAGCAGGCCAGGCAGCATCTACAGGAAGAAGTACAGTCGATGTTTCGGGCCGAGACCCTTCGTCAGGACTAACTGAAAGAAAAGATAGCAAGAGTTTTGAAAGAAGGTGATGGAGGGGGAAATCCGAAATGATAGGAGAAGACAGGAGCAGGAGAGGTGAAGCTAAGTTTTGGAAAGGTGATTGGCAAAAGGTCTTCAGAGCTGGAGAAGGGAAAGGGTCACGCGACTGGAGGCCTCGGGTGAAAGAAAGGTGGGGGGAGCACCGGAGGGAGATGGGAACAGGCAAAGAGTGATTGTGAGAGGGGCAGAGAGAGAGAGAAAAAAGGAGAGGGAGGTAATAAATAATTTAAAAAAAAAACAAGGAATGGGGTAAGAAGGCGAGGAGATGGATCAACGCAAGACAGAGAAATCAATGTTCATCCCATTAGGTTGGAGGTTACCCAGTGGGAATATATGATGTTGTTCCTCCAACCTGAGTTTGGATACATTTGGACAATAGAGGAGTCCATGGATAGACATATGAGAATGGGAATGGGACGTGGAATTAAAATGTGTGGCCACTGGGAGATCCTGCCTACTCTGGCTGACAGAGCGTAGGTGAACAGCGAAATGGTCTCGCAGACTGCGTCGCGTCTCACCAATATATAAAAGGCCGCACCGGGAGCACCGGACACAGTATACCACACCGGCCGACTCACAGGTGAAGTGTCGCCTCACATGGTATGTAAAATGGGACATCATTTTATCTCCCTCGGTCCAGTGCAATCCCGTTCACATCTATGACACTTCACATGGTATCGATTTCTTGAACAAATTAAAATTCCTGGACACGATCGCTTCGCTGGGCATGACTGCGCAGTACCGAAACACTTCAACCACCATCCCTACCAACCAAGAAGGTTGTAAAGAGCTCCGCTTCCTTCTCGACAACAGAAACAACCGGTTCCCCACCAGCTCCCGTTATTCAGAGTTGCAGAACACGACAATAAAGAAAGAGACGCTTTTGCTCCTTCCCACCGTACCGAGTCCCAGGACTGCGCCTGGACCACAGCCCAACCAGACCCTTCTGATCCATGTGCTTATCCAAACTTTAGTTCGTCCCGCTGTCGCGCCACGCTCTGAGTGAAGAATTTGACCTCAAGTTCCCCGGAAATTGTACGTCTTTTACCCAAAACATGCGACCTCCTGTTCCTGTCGCGCCCAACCTCAGTGGAAAAAAAAATCATGCCTGCATTTACTCTATCAAAAGCACTCAGAATAGGTGATACAGCACAATTTCAATCGCATAACCCATTTCGATAATTCCGTGTCTGACGAATGGTTCCTTTATTCGACAGACATATTTACAGTGGCAGATCACTGTAAATGATGTGACCCCTTTGATAGTTTAGACGCTTATGTTGGTTCCAACCAATTCACAGAAATGGTCAAAAAGCTTCTGAGAAGAGAGAACCAGACGCCGAAGGTTATCATTGTGGGAGTTGACACGTGTACGGGCAGGGGGTGCAGGGAGACTGATGGGGGACCGGAGATGAGATCCGTTTAGTGTGGCGACATGGTTCACGCAGACACTGTCGGCCGAATGATCTGTTCCTCTATTTACCGTTCTCACTTTTGTGCAGGAGGAAAGATAAAAGGCAGAATTTTTTTTAATATTTCAGAGAAATGGTGGTGAACGTGGACATGTTGTTGAACCAGGGCAGAGTGCGGTACACTTCACACAAACAAGCTGACAATGGCCACTGTGGGGGATAAGGTCACAGTGAGATGAGCTGTGATTACAACTGGTGCAGAATCAGAGTGGAGAGGCGCTTTTACTCTCAGTTAATCTGCTCAGCAGATGGACAAGAATCGGGCGACACAAGCAGAGATTGAATGCTGTGTCTGATGGCATCGTTAACAGTATCCACTCTGCTGGAAGAACCCCGTTTGCAATTTACACCGCTTAAAATGGTTACTGGAAACCGGGAATGAGATCTGAGCCTAGTTATTGGTAATGTGGAGCGAGATCTCAGGACGGTCACTGTTAATAGAAAGTGATCGGAAGACGGGCACTTATAATCCGGAGTGATCCAAGGAAGATTATTAGTAATCCGGAGTGAGATCTGAGGACGGTTACCGGTAATCGAGAATGAGATCCGAGACTGGTTACTGGTAATCGGCAGTGAAAACTGAGAATGATTACTGGTAATCGGGAGTGAGATCTAAGTAAGATTATTGGTAATCTGGAGTGAGATGTGAGATGTTCGCTGTAAAACTCAGTCGTTCTCCTGAACCGATTGCCAAGAGTCGCACCGACACAACATGAGTTGGAGAGATGAGACAGATGGTGTTTGGAAAATTATCCACTTTGCTGGAAGAATGCCAGGCGCTATTTGTAGGTGTAGGGAGATGGATCAGGGGCCGGGAGATGAGATCCGTTTAGTGTGGCGACATGGTTCACGCAGACACTGTGGGCCGAAGGATCTGTTCCTCTATTTACCGTTCTCACTTCTATGCAGGGGGAAAGATAAAAGGCAGAAACATTTTTTTTTATTTCAGAGAATTGGTGGACAACGTGGACATGTTCTTGAATCAGGACTGAGTGCGGTACACTTCATAAAAACAAGCTGACAATGCCCACTGTGGGAGATAAGGTCACAGTGAGATGAGCTGTGATTACAACTGGTGCAGAATCAGAGTGGAGAGGCGCTTTTACTCTCAGCCAGTCTGCTCAGCCGTTGAACAAGGGTCGGGCGAGACAAGCTGAGGTTGAGTGCTGGGTCAGATGGCATTGTTAACAATATCCACTCTGCTGGAAGAACGCCGTTAGCAATTTACGCCCCTTCAAATCGTCACAAGATGATTACAGCAGTGAAAACTGGGAATGGTTACTGCTGATCGGTAGTGAGATCCGAGAATGGTTACTGGTAACCGGCAGTGAAAACTGGGAATGATTATTGGTAATCGGTAGTGAGATGTGAGGACGGTTACTGATAATCAGGAGTGAAATCTGTGGATGGTTCCTGCTGATCGGTAGTGAGATCCGCGAATGGTTACTGGTAACCGGCAGTGAAAACTGGGAATGATTATTGGTAATCGGTAGTGAGATGTGAGGACGGTTACTGATAATCAGGAGTGAAATCTGTGGATGGTTGCTGTAAAACTGAGTCGGGCTGAACCGATGGCCAAGAGTCGAACCGACACAACATGAGTTGCAGAGATGGAACAGGTGGTGTTTGGAAAATTATCCACTTTGCGGAAGAATGCCAGGCGCTATTTGCCATACCATCATAATTTCCATTGTTAGTAGTTTCATAATTATCTAACTTAACCACAGTAATGCAAAGTGGTGTCGCAATTGTGTGACGAAATCGGGTCGAAAATTATTTAAACATCTTTAATTTTAAATGTGTTGAACTCGGTCCCTGGGGAGTCGCACAAGGTATTAAACCCCAGGCATGTGCTGCCGCAGCACCTCATTCCGCGAGATCGCTTCTGGTACACGGGGACAAATCACCGGCCGGAGAGGATGCCTGCATTGCTGGATAGGTTCTTGAGTGTCTATAAAGTATTGAACTTGTTCATTGTCGTCATCGGAGCTCCCGGTGAGTCAGCAGAGCAATTCGTGTTTGTTATTTCTACCTGTTAACCGGTGTGAACCAGCTAATGGGAAGCTTACGGGATTCTCACTTGGGGATCGTTGCAGAAACACCCGCCAGTGATATGGAGTCTGCCAAATCAACATTCTGATTGTTTTTCTTATTTAATGACAAACGAGACTAAACCTCTCTCTCTTCTCCAACTCACGGGACCGATTGCAGTATTGTTGTTGTATTTGTTGGAATTTTATCCAGAGTGGTACCAGAGCAGGCGACAGGAATGTGGGACTGGGAGAGTTATACTTGGCAGTGCTGGGTGTTTCTGAGTGACGAATCCGAGTGAATCCTTGTTCCTTGACTGACACCCTGTCCAGAGTTGTCCCAGGACTGGGAGCAGGCAAAGCTCCGGGAAGGGTTTGCATTTTGAATTTCACTATCTCTGTGTCACTGATCAGATTGAATCCCTGCTCCGCGTTTCACTTCTCCCTGTGGAACCTGTCACCGATAGTCCTTCTTGTGCAAGTGCTGGGAGCCGGGAATCCTCCGGGAAGGTGTGACTGGGAAGATTTAATGGCACCTTGTCCACGTTGTCCCAGTGATGAGGACAGATATCTCTCCAGGAAGGAGAGACTCGGAGACTTTCAGTGGCACCGTCTCCAGAGTTGTCCCAGTCTTGGGGACGGGCAGCACCCTGGGACGGTGTGACTGCGTCGGGTTTGCATTTTGAATTTCTCAGATTGTGTTACTGATCAGATTGAACCTGCGGTCCCAAGTTTCACTTCTCCCTGTGGAACCTGTCTCAGTCGCATTCTATTGCCTGTTTGTCAATTATTCGGTCTGATCTCCTGCACCTGAGTCACGGATCTGGTGACGGGGGTTGTGGAAATGAGCTGCGCTGTAGAAGTAATCCATTAACGGAGCCACTCGGCATCTGGTTACTGTGTTGTCCCGGCTTTCCCTCAGAGGCCCGACGTAAACTACTGCCCCGTTTTGCCCTGAAGAAAGGCCTTTGCCGGATATTTCGAGTGTCTATTCAATGTGGCTGTTCTTGCTGAGTTCCCCGGGCATTTTGTGTGTGTTGTCTCCCTTTGGATAACAAAAGACCATGTGGTCCATCGAGTCCGCCGTTCATCCTGGCTGATCCTATATTACTGTCCCACCATGGGAAGTATCTTTTCCACCTTGTTTGTATCTGGAAAGGTTTTAATAAGATTCACCCCCGACACCCCCACAACCCCTCTGATCCACGCAAAACCGTTTCGGCCCCGTCAGCTGTAAATCGCAGACTGGAACCGGGGTGAGCACCGATCGTTGCTGTTCATGCCGCTCGTGTTTAACCCCGACGATTAAAGATATCGCTTTATTTCCACATTAAGAAGGCAGGTCAGGGGCAATGTGGACCAGGTTTAGTGTGAGAACAGCAGTCGGTCACCATATCTACATCTCTGGATGAAAACACAAACTGTGTCCATTCCAGACAGCGAGTTTAATAATGAGCAGTGTCTGTTCTCTGCTCTCTACCTGCAGTGAATTTAGCGGCGATTGTGATCCTGTCCCGGGGAAAGTGCGGCCTCTCTACCTGCACCACTCGCTACCTGGTGGCCATGGCAGCGGGGGATCTGCTGACCATAATCATAGAGGTCCTTTTGCGTCAAGTCTTAGATTATTACATGCCGTGGAATTTTCTCAGGATTTACCCTGTATGCAAGGTTATGGAGGTACTGAGGCACACAGCCACATACTGTTCGGTCTGGTTCACCGTCACCTTCACTTTTGATCGGTTTGTCGCCATCTGCTGTCAGAAGCTGAAAACAAAATATTGCACCGGGAAAACTGCGGCCGTGGTTCTCACAACAGCCGGCGTGCTGTCCTTTCTGAGAAGCGTTCCCCGCTACTTCCTCTGGGAACCCAGGCAGATAATCAACAGTGTACCGTGGCTTTGTGAACTCACTGCCAATACTTACACTGACATCGGATGGATATTATACGATTGGCTCGACATAGTTTTAAATCCATTCATTCCTTTCGCTGCGATTCTGCTGCTCAACGCTCTGACGGTCAGGCACATTGTTGTGGCCAGTCGTGTCCGTAAGGGGCTGAGGGGTCAGAGCAAGGGGGAGAACAGCAGAGACCCGGAGATGGAGAGCCGGAGGAGGTCTGTGGTTTTACTCTTCACCCTCTCCGGCAGCTTCATCCTCCTGTGGATGACGTGGATGTTAAATTTCATGTATTATGAGATCAAAGGAATAAGATTCATATATTTCAGTGATTCAGAATGGATATTTCACTACGTCGGAGCCTTGCTGAAGAATTTCAGCTGCTGCACAAACACATTTATTTACGCGGTCACTCAGTCGAAATTCAGGGAGCAGGTGATCGGCGCGGTGAAATATCCATTCACCTCGGTGATTCAGTTCATTACTCAAGCCGCGCACTGAGCGGAGTCTGGAGGCGGCAGCAGTGTCTCCAGTCCGGACTCCAGATCCTCACATTCACCGCCTGATCTCACCTTGTGCTATTTCCGGGAGGACTGTGTGTGTGTGTGTGTGTGTGTGTGTGTGTGTGTGTGTGTGTGTGTGTGTGTGTGTGTGTGTGTGTGTGAGTGTGTGTGTGTGTGTGTGTGTGTGTGTGTGTGTGTGTGTGTGTGTGTGTGTGTGTGTGTGTGTGTGGATGATGCAAGGAAGTGGAGTGGGGGTGGGAGAACTGTGTTATAGAGTTTGGCCAGCCTGGGTCCATATTCTCATTCAGGAGTGACCTGCCTTGATTGTAATTTCTACCCACCGTCAATGCTGCGCTGGAGATGGGAAAGTTGGCCAATTCAGATGCATTTTAGTAGTTTTGAAATCGGGACACAGTGCACCGTGTTTTTGTAGTGGTGGGCCCGAATTCTGGGATGAGTGCGCAGTCAACGCAGCCTTGTAGGACTTTGCGAGTAAAATATGTCCGTGCTTTTCAGTTTATAACAAAGGTCGGAAACCAAAACCAGTCTCTCTGCACTTTCGGCATTGTCAGGCATCGCCTCGTAAAGTGAACACAACAATTCTATGCTGAAGTTGTGAATTATGTCGAATATTTCCTCTTACGAACAGCTTGCGTCATTTGCCTCAGTTTACTTTGCCCCACAAATGTTTCGTGACAGTGGGACTTGTTGTAACGGAGGGGACAATCATCGTTACACCACAGTCTTATCTGGGATCAGAGCACAGTCACGATCCAGTCTCCTCCTGACTCGAGTCCTCCCGTCCCGGTAACTAAAGACCTGAATCCTTACCGCGCCTGTCTGGGTTAATTACATCCTTTCTGAGGCGGGCGTCCAGAGATTCACTCGGTTCTCCAGCTGTTGTCTCACCAAACCAGAAAGGGACAGAACGGGAACAGGCCTTTCCGATCACTGCGTGTCTGAACCAGTTGAACTGGTAATTTCATGCCGAGCTCAACCAATCCCGTCTGCCCCCACAAGGTCCACATCCCTGCATTTTTCTTATATTCCTGTGATTTCGAATATCCTCCATCGACCCAGCCTGCACCATCTTATGTGCGTGTGGATAAGAGTTCAAAATGTAGTTAAAGTGAAAGAGTATCGAAAAGATTAACGAGGATGTTGGCAGGAGGAGGGGAACTGTCCTTGGCCAGGCTGGGGTTTGATGGTCCATCTCGAATGACCTGCCGTGATCCGTATTGTCATAGTTTTGCAATCGGCAGAATGTGCACCGTCCGACTGCAGTGGCCAGGGCCCGAATTCTTGGATGAGTGCACAGTTTGTATATGCTCGTAGGATTTTGTGAATAAAACGAGTGCGAGTTGTTTGATGTGTTTAACCAGAGCCGCAGCCTTTCGATTCCGTTACGAAGAAACCAAATGTAGTCGTCCTACAGTCCCTGCACTTTATCGGGGCCCGCTTCGGAAAGCGATCACAATTCAATGACGGAGTTTGTGAATAATGTCGAACACTTCCTCTTACAAACAGCTTGTGTCATTTGGCCCACATTACATTTCACTGAAAATGTTTCATGACACTGGGGCTTCTAGAGGGAGAGGCTAAAATCGTTTCCATGACGCTGAGATTTGGGATCAGCGCATAGTCACTATCCAGTCTCCTCCTGACTCGAGCCTCCGATCCCGGTAACAAAAGTCCTGAATCCTTATTGAGCCTGTCTCGGTTAATTACGTCCTTTCTGAGGCGGGCGACCAGAGATTCACACGGTGCTCCAGCCGCGGTCTCACCAAACCAGAAAGTGTTTCTGCTCAGTGCGTTGTTCTGAACCAAATGAACTGGTAATTTAATGCTTAGCTGAACCAATCCCTTCTGCCCACAGACGTTTCTCATCCCACCACTCTCCCCACATTCATGTGGATTCAAATGCCCTCCATCGCCTCTGCCTCCACCATGACTACGGCTATTCTTGCCAGACACCAACCACTACGAGCATGAAAAGAAAGATTTGCAACGCACATCTCATGAAAATATTATGGGTCAGGTTTGAAGTTACTGTGTCATATGGGTGGATTTTTTCCCAGCAGCAGATGGAGAAAATATACAAAATGACACTAAATTAAAAACAAACAAATAAATAGGAAATTAAGAGAGCCAGAAGGGTCCAGAATAAGGTCTTCGCGGGCAGGATTATGGAAAACCACAAGGCATTCTACAAGTATGTGAAGAGCATGAGCATTAGACGTGAAAGAATAGGAAAGCATAGGCCCTATCAAGTGTAACATGGAACCGGAGGAAATACCAAAAGTACTTAATGAAAATTTTACTTCAGTATTCACTATGGAAAAGGATCTTGATGATTGCGGTGATGTCTTGTAGCAAACTGAAAAGCTTGAGCATGCAGAGATTAAGAAAGAGAATGTGCTGGGGCATTTAGAAAGCATCAAGTTGGATAGGTCGACGGGACCGGATGCGATATACCCCAGGCTACAGTGAGAGGTGAGGAAGGAGATTGCTGAGCCTCTGGCGATATTCTTTGCATCATCAAAAGGGACGGGAGAGGTTCCGAAGGATTGGAGGGTTGCGGATGTTGTTCCCTTATTCAAGAAAGGGAGTAGAGATAGCCCAGGAAATTATTGACCAGTGAGTTTTACCTCAGAGTTTGGTATGTTGATGAAGAAGATCCTGCGAGGCAGGATTTATGGGGGCATTTGGTGAGGTATAATATGACTAGGAACAGTCAGCACGGCTTTGTCAAGCAGAACACTGGACTTACGAGACTGATTAATTATTTTTCACGATGTGACTAAACACATTGATGAAGGAAGAGTAGTAGATGTAGTGTATATGGATTTCAGGAAGGCGTTTGATAAGGCATACAATACAAGGCTTACTTGGAAAGTAAGGAGACATGAGTTCCCAAGGAACTTCGCTGTTTGGATCTAGAACAGGATTGCCCACGGAAGGTAAAGACTGGTTGTAGAGGGGTCATATTCTGCGTGGAGGCCGGTGACCAGTGGAGTGCCTCAGGGATCTGTTCTGGGACCCTACTCTTCGTGATTTTCATAAAGGACCTGGATAAGGAAGTGGAGGGATAGGATAGTAAATTTGCTGATGCCACAAAGGTTGGAGGTGTTGTGGGTAGTGTGGAGGGCTGTCAGAGGTTGCAGAGGGTCATTGATAGGATGCAAAACTGAGCTGAGAAGTGGCAGATGGAGTTTAACCCAGCTATGTGTGAGGTAGTTCATTTTGCTTGGTCAGGTATGATGGCAGAACATAGTATTAATGGTAGGACTCTTGGCAGTGCGGAGGATCAGATGGATAATGGTTCCGAGTCCAGAGGACGCTCAAACAAGCTGCGCAGGTTGATCTGTGGTTAAGAAGGCGTACAGTGTATTGGCCTTCATCAATTGTTGAATTAAATTTAGGAGCCTACAGGTAATGTTGCAGCTATATAGTAGCCTGGTCACACTCCACTTGGAGTACTATGCTCAGTTCTGGTCGCTTCACTACTGGAAGGATGTGGAAGCCATAGAAAGGATGCAGAGGAGATTTACAAAGATGTTGCCTGGATTGGGGAGCATGCCTTATGAGAATAGGTTGAGTGAACTCGGCCTTCTTCTCCTTGGACCAACGGAGGATTAGAGGCGACCTAATAGAGGTATTTGAGATTATGAGAGACATTGATAGTGTGGATAGTCAGAAGCTTTTTCCTAGGGCTGAAATGGTTGCCACAAGAAGGCACAGGTTTAAGCTGCTGGGCAGTAGGTACAAAAGAGATGTCAGGGGTATGTTTTTCACTCCGAGAGTGGTGAATTCGTGGAATGGGCTGTAGGCAACGTTGTTGAAGCAGATACGATTGGGTCTTTTAAGAGACTTTTGGATAGATACATGGAGCTTAGAAAATTGGAGTGCTATATGTCAGCCTAGAAATTCTAAGGTAGGGACATTTTCGGCACAACTTTGTGGGCTGAAGGGCCTGTATTGTGCTGTAGGTTTTCTGTGTGTCTATCTTTCTATGTTTCTAAGTTTCTAATAAATCATTCGAAAACAACTCCGTGCGTTTGACTCATCTCCGCTGGGACAGGAACTGGCTTGAATGTATCTCCGTTGCTTTGAACATGTGCTGGGGGGTCCTTTCCCGGCTGTCAGAGTGTATGTCCAAACCTTTACTACTGTGCAGGCATACAAACTTCTTCTGAATTTGTCTAAGTACAAGGGCACCAAGGAGGACGCGTCAAGTATCTTAAAGAGCATCAAGCGGGTTATGTTTCCAGCGCCTTGACGGGATTGTTTGCACATTATTGAGAGGGAGGACATGGATATACTGAGGATTTGACCAATATATTTGGGTTCACATTTTCCACAGGTAAGATCCAAAAGAGCCAATAATAAATATTATTGTTAATTCAGAAGCAGGATGGATCTTCCTGAAAAACATAGACCCACCTCATGTCAAGGGTAGGTACGTTACTGGAGAGGAATGTTTGGGAAAGGATGCAGAGGTACACGCAAATAAACAGACCTTCTTCCCCCTCCAGTCAGTGCCGACCTGCATTCTGGCCGAGTACCATAGACCGGTACCGGCACAACTGCCTGACACACTCTTTCCCGTCATGCACCTGTCCAGATGGTCAGACGAATAAAGGAGATGGAAGCCGTCCTGAGTGACCCACCGTCCTCCCCATTTCACAAATAGGAACGGCATCCCGATCAACGAGCCCCAACCGCCTCGCCACGCACACAGCCGAACAAAAACATCGAGCCCAAATCTCGCCTCCCCCGCGATAAACGAGCAGTAACGTCGATTGCTAAGCAGCCGTCTACTCGCAAAACGAGAGGGAAAGCAATAGGTGAAAAACCCAAAATATAAAAAAATTATAAAAGTGTGAAAGTCGACAGTACATGAAGGCAATGGTGCAATGCATAACGCAGAAACACGGTAGCACCTTCCTTCGTCAATGAAAGGAGAAGCCTGCCCGCCTGCCCCAGAGAGACTCACAGCGACAGGCGTGACGGACTCGTGTCACTGGACACCATTAAATGGAAGGCACAGGCACTCACTGGCCACAGTCCAGATAACAATTAGCAAACACAAGCGCCAGAGCAACCGAGTAGCCCAGCGCTCTCCGACACGTGGCCACAGGTCCAGGAAAGGGAGGTGTACCCGTTTCCACGGCCAGATCTACCGGGATCTTATTGCATGGCCGAGCAGGCTCGACCAACCACGTGAACGGCTCCTGCACCTGTTATTTTCCTACTTTAATATGTAAGAAAAAGAGAGGTCGGGTAGAAAGTGAGGAATAGGGAGCGAGGATAGATATAGAGAGGAAGGGAGAGATTTTCGGAAGACTCGGAAACAGGGAAAAAATGAAAAATGAATTAGCTGCCTGGACAGCAACGAAGACTCTGCAGATTTATACAGCCACACTCTCAACATTAAAACATCCCACCCTATTTTTTTAGCACACTGTCTAATATCTGTGATGGATAAGCTCCAGGTCTCGAAGGATTTTTACTGGCACCGGAGTGGATCCCCCTTTCAAGGATACAAATCCCTCAGTTATAAAATGCTCATATCCCCTTTTGACTTAGTCAAACCCTGACAAAGCTTCATTTGTATTTATCGAACCCTGTGAATTTACGGGTGCTTCAGTATGTTGCACACAATCATCTGGGACCGCTTCCTTCTCTTTCGTTTTCAATCGGACACAGTTGGATAATACGTGACCAGGTTTCATACAATAATTACAAATGGGACGACACTGTCTTTCCTTCACATATTTTCGTTCATCCTGACCTTTCTCACTAACTTCTGAATTAATTTCTGGTTTACTTTGACTTTCTTTGACACAGCTTGATCGTAAGCAAATTCCACATCAGTTTTATTTTCCACAGATCATTTTCAAATTTCTGAATATTTCTCTAAATGCTTCCAGAAACAGTTTATACGCCTGCAGTATAGCTGCTTCTAAATATCATAATCAGGTGCTTGCTCAGCAATTAAAGCTGCATAAACCAGTTGTGCTTTACCCTTTATTACACTTTGTAACATCACTGGCCATTTCTCCTTCAACCACTCTGAAATCAGAGCAACAGCTTCAGATTGTTTGAATGTCAGAATGTTCAAAAATATTTCTCTAATTCAGTTTCACTAAATGGAGGAACAAATTTAATTTCCTGACTAACAACAAGCGTTTTCCTTGAACCAGAAGTCTGATCACCGGACCTTAATTCCGTCATCACAAGTTCAAATTTTCTCTTTTTATTTTAAGCTTCTAACCTACATCGCTCCATGTCAGCTTTACATCCCTCTGTCTTCAATTGTTCAATGAGTAACTGCATCTGAAGAAACATATCTAAAACCGCTTCATCAAAATCACCCGACTCTATATAGTGTGAGGCGATTTTTCTCTGAATTACAGACTTTATTGTTGTCTTCAAAATACCTTTAATTTCCAGCCTGCTAGCAATCTCAGGTACATCACTCTTTTTCGCTTTCGCTAATAACTCAGTGTCTGGTGATAACGGAAAGTCGTGAATATTCATTGTTGGTGAACAACATCCACAAACCAATCAAACAAAGGAATCGGGCTTTTCCCTTTTGAAATCAGACCCAATTGTGACGATACAGCAGCAATGAAAATAAAATTGAGATAGGTTTATTATAAACCAATAAAACATTTATTAAACACCTCTCAATAAAAATGAGAAGTAAACAAATGACTAACTTAACCAGAAGTTAACTGCTATACGAAAACTCGAACAGTTCTTAAAGCGATAAATGCGAACGCAGTTCTTAAAAGTGCTAAGAGCGAAAGTCCATACATTTACACAGTCAAATCAGAGAGACTTTCCTGAAGTAACGAATTCCTCGACCACGTGACGTTGCTGCTGATCCCAGCCGAAATATGCCTTGCTCGAACGATTTATGACGAAGGAAATATCACCGGCTTAAAGGAACTGACCTAATCACTTGGCGAAAGGCTGCGTCCAACCCTTTCTGCTTTCACAATGCAGGGACTATCTCGGATGCAGGTTACTACCTTCCGAACGAGGATTAAATAAGGTCGATCCTGTAATACCGACGATGACACCAACTTTACTCGCTCTTTCGGGTTTCCATTTCTCGGTAAATCTTCACTCTCCAATCATTGGACTTTGAAATTAAATCGAAGCTACATCACCATAACTGGCAGTAATTTTCAATACTGCAGGCACAACGACAATGTACCTTACAGTAAGAATCAAAACTGCAGTTTAAAACAAAACAGCGTCATGAAACCAAGGACACAGCATAACGGAGTAACGGACGACTTAAACGACGTCCCAACAAAAAATCCTGCGTCGCAGCAGGCTTTCCCCGTTTTATACCTGTTGGAAACCGGCCATCACATGACCTCACACTGGCGGGAAAATTGCATGATGTGACCTCTCACTGGCGGGAAAATACTTCACTACACAATCACAAGACCATTACATCACGCTCACCAGATACTCAATTAAATTATCGTCATGTGACATTCACAAGAAACATACGGGGACGTAAGACCTCCCCCTAAAAAAAACTGGTCGGTCCTGAGCAAAATTCTAATGATTAACCATTTGCCAAGATCCTTTTCAGTAGTGAATACTGAAGCAAAGTATTTATTAAGTACCTCAGCTGTAAACTCCGGTTGCATGCATAGTTTTTCACTATCACATTTGACTGGTCCTGTTCTCTCACGCCCTGTCCTCTTGCTTTTCACATACTTGTAGAATGCCTTGTGTTTTCCTTTATTTCTGCTCTCTTGGCCCCTTCCAGCTCTACTAATTACATTCTTAAGCTCCTTCCTGCTTGACGTATAATCATCATGATCTTTATTATTACGTAGGTTTTCGAACCTTTCGGAAGCTTTTCTTTTCTTCTTGACTAGATCTTTAACTGCCTTACTACACCACGGTTCCTGACCCTGTCATCCTTTCCCTGTCTCATTGGAACATACCTATGTAGATATCCACGATAATATCGCCTGAACATTTTTCACATTTCTGCCTTCCGTTTCCCTGAGAACATCTGTTCCTAATTTATGCTTCCAGGTTCCTGCCTGATATCCTCATATTTCCCCTCACTCCAATTAAACGCTTTGCCAACTTATCAGTTCCTATTTCTCTCCAGTGCTATGGTAAAGGAGATAGAATTGTGATCACTATCTCCAAAATGCTCTCCCTCTGAGAGACCTGACAGCTGACCGGGTTTGTTTCCCAATACCAGACTAAGTGCAGCCTCTCCTCTTGCAGGCTTATCTATATCTTTTTTCAGGAAACCTTCCTGAACTCAGCTGAGGAACTACACACCACCTATCCCCCTTGCTACACAGCGATGCCAATCAATAATTGGGAAATTAAAATCTCGCACCAAAACACTCCTCTTATTATTCCAGCTTTCCAGAATCTATCTCCCTCTCTGCCCGTCGATGTCCCATTTACTACTGGGAGATATGACCTGAGACCTTCTGCGTGCAAGTGCTTCAGATAGAGCTGAATTTGTTCAGTGTATGCAGGATAGTTTATTGAATGAATATGTGGGCGGTCCAACTGGACCTGGTGTTGGGTGACGAGCCTGGCCAGGTGACTGACCTTTCAGTCGGGGAGCAGTTAGAGATTAGTGAACACATCTCACTAACTCTCACGACAGCTGCAGGTAAGGTTTAGAATGATGCTTCCGGAATGGTTTCAAATTGGAGTAGAACGCATTAAGCATTAACTGAGAAGAGTTCTTTTGGGAAGGTCTTTTCTCACGCAATTCCACATCAGACACACGGAGAATATTGGAAGAGCAATAACAGAGACTACAGGAATGGTGTGTCCCCGTTAAGCTGAAGGACGGGGATGGAAAGATAGGACAAGCTTAGATGCCCAGAGAGGTGATGAATGCAGTGAAGAAGTAAAAGGAAGAGAAGGTAAAGCTTCAGACGATGCACTTGAAGAGTAAAGAAGAAGGAGTGGTATTAGGAAAGCAAGGGGGTAACATGAAATGTCCTTGGCAAGTAGGATTCAGGAGAATCCCAAGGCTTTTCATTCGTACATGGAGAGCAAGTGGATAACTCTGGAGAGGGTGGGATCACTCAGACATAAAGGGGGAACATTTGCTTGTCTGTGGAGAATGTGCGTGAGGCACTTCATGAGTACTTTGCTTCAGTATTTACCGAGGAAAAGGACACGGAGGCCCAGGAGCTCAGTGCTCAGTGGATAAACACGTTACAGTGTTCAGAGATCAGGCTGGAGAAAATGTTTGGTCTCCTATGAGTATTAATGTGAAGGACTCCAGGACCTGATGGGATGTTCCCCGGGTTATTGAAGGATGCAAGGGACAGGATTGCTGCGGTTTTGACCGGCATGTTCGTGTCCTCTAGGCATAAGCGAGATCCCCGATGAATGGCCAGAATCTCTATATAAGAAAAGAAAAAAAAAATCAGGTAACTAGGAGAATTGGCTCTTTACTTCGGAACCGACTTGTCCATGGCACACAGTGTGCAGTTATGGAAGGGTCTTATTCGAGCTGGAGGACTGTAATTCGTGGAATTTCACAGGGGTGTCTGCTGGGACATTTGGGGCATTGCTTTAGGACGGAGATGAGGAGAACGTGCTTTACTCATAAGGTAATGAATCTGAGAGAAACAGTACAGGGAACCGGTAAATATACCTTCAGTGGCCACTTTACTGGGTACAGGAGTGGTAGTTGGCGTTGTTCTCTGCTACTGTCGCCCATCTACCCCAAGGTTCGACGTGTGAAATAGGTGGGTGAAGTTATGATGACGCTAAACGGCGACTCATTAACCTGCATCTTCGGAAACAGCTTTATTTCTATCGTCGATATCTCATTTTATTCCTTTCCGGGGTGTGGGGGTCCTTTTGAAGACATTCGTTCTTTGCGGGTACTGGACCGACTCTCAGGGTTTCACGACCGGCCGTTTTTGATATCCCGACGAGCGCCTTCAGGGTTCCGGGATTTCCTGGCTCCGGGGACGTGCTCATTCTGAGCCCTCGCCCCTGACTGAAAAGTCACGGGAGAACACGGGACATCGGGAGCAGCTGGTTGGCTGCCGGGGGTTGTGAGGACGGAGAGCTGCGACCTTTTGGTGCCTGCACTCCGAGCACAGAGCTCGGGGAAAGTGACGTAATAGACCTTTAACATCGTGAATCTGCCAGTTGTTTGTCATCTCTACCCTCTCGCTGTGAAACCGGGACACCTCTTTTTCCCTTATTAGGGAGAGAGTGCTTGTGGTATATTGAATACCGGGTGAACGAGTAGTCTTCGGGATACTGCAAATCTGTCTCTTTATTGATGCTTTGCTGCAGGCTGGAGCGATCGGTGGGAGGGGCTGATGCTTTCATTTGCTAGTGGGGAGGGCAATTCGTTGCTTTGCTGCCACTTGTGCGTGGGAGAGGGGTACTGGGGATGGGCGGGGCCTTTGCTGTTGTTACGTGTTATCTGTCACTCGTTCTTCTGTGCAGGTCTCTGTTTTCGTGGATATTCCCGAAGAAAGAGAATTTCAGGATGTATATTGTATCCATTTCCCCGACATTAAGTGCACCTTTTGAACCTGCCGACCGTCTGTGAGTTCAGAGATGCTCTTCAGCGCACCGCCGTTACACATTTGTTAGTTTGAGTTACTGTCATGCGTCTCAATCCCAGGAGATTATTCGTTTCAGAGATTCTCAAACCACCCCTTCTGTCAGCACAAATCATTCTACGGTCAAACTTAGTGAAATTATGTTTCTTCCCTTTTCTGAAGTTTGTACTCATCAAGAACGAAACCTCCTGACCTTCTATGCTTTGAGCTGCTACCACATGATTGTCTGATTCGATATTTGCATTAGCGAACAAGTGTACAGGCGGAGGCTGAGTGCATTTTAGACACGAGCAGATTTCTGGGTGATGTGTGAAAGTCAGGTAGTGTCACGGTGGTCGCTGGCAGGATTTGAGACAGGTACGGAGGAACGGCAGAGTCGGTCACGGTGAGCGGGGCAACGACTGAACACAGCAGAGGTGTAAAAGGCAGATTCCCGCGTAGAGACAGAAACAAGTGGTTAGACATGGGGTAGGAAGCGACCGTCGGAGACGTGGCTGATCGGCAACGCGAAGCAAATCACTGTCCGAAGCACAAGGACTCACTGCCAATAAAGCGAGAGTCCCCCACTAAATAATCGTGGAGTCTGTCTTTCCTCACTCTTTGCACCCCCCCCCTCTCTCTCTCTCTCTCTCTCTCTCTCTCTCTCTCTCTCGCTCTCTCTCTCTCTCTCTCTCTCTCTCTCTCTCTCTCTCTCTCTCTCTCTCTCTCTCTCTCTCTCTCTCTCTCTCTCTCTCTCTCTCTCTCCTCTCTAACACCTGCTTTTGCAGATCAGAGCAACCTCCCCCCCCACGTATCTCCCCTCCCGACACGTCCATCAATATCAGTCCCAGGTCATCATCTCACCCTCTAACTCTCCCTTCTCTCTTCCCATCCTTGCCTCATGCCTCATTTGTCTATTTCTCCTTTTCGCCTCGCTCACACTACCACTCGCTCCTCTCCTTCATCTCACCCTTTTCTGCTTTTCTCCCAGCTCTCCACACCTCTCAGCAGCCCGACCTCCCTTACTGATGTCCTTACCTCACTTTCTCCCTCCACCATACAACCTTTATTTCACACTTATCCCACGTTACCTCACTCCATCCTTCTCTCTCCCCCATCTTCCCCCTCTGTCCTCCCTCTTCGCCCCGCTTTCTTTCCTTTCCCAACTCTCTCCCTCGCATCTTCCTCCCTCCTCTCAGTATCCAATACCGCACTATCGCTGGCACTTCCTTTCTATTTTACCCCTTCCTCATTCTCCATCATCTAATCGCTCCCTCACCTCCCCTCCCCTATCCTTTACCCCACTCTCTCCTATCTCGTTCCCCCTCTCTCGAGCCTGCTGTTCTACTCTCCTTCTTTCCTTCTATCACCCTTCCTCTCTCTGACTCCAGCATCTCTCCCTTTCGCTTTCTCTCCCTCCACCCTCTCTTCTTAGATCGATTTTTCTATGCCCTTTCATCCCCCACCCTGTCTCTCCGTCTCTCCTCTCTCTCACTCTCTTTCCGCTCCCTGTCTCTCCCCTCTCTTTCCCACTTCTCTCTCCCCTTCTCTATCACTCCGCTGTTCTATCTCTCACATCTCTCTCTCCTCTCTTTCTCTCTCTTTCGCTCTCATACCTATCTTTCTCACTATTTTCTCCCTTCACCCCCACCCTCTCGCTTCCTGCACCCTCTTTCTCCCCGACGCCATTCTGCCCATCGCTCCGCAGTTTTCTCTTTGTCTCTCCACCTGTGCCGAAAGAGTGTTGCCGATGGATTATTTTGGGAATTGGCTCTGGGCTGTCGGTACAGACAGTGTCGATCAACTCGGAGCGTTGAAGATGGTGCAGAGCAATGGGACCAGTTTGAGGATCGATACAGTTCTGTGGAGAGCGAGGGGACAGTGGGATGAGTTTATGACGTATATGGTGACGTCGACAGACAGAGCGGGGCAGTCGGAGTAGTTTAGGGACCGATATAGGGTTGCGAATATGAGGGGGCGTTGAGATTAGTTTAGAGGCTGATTAAGTGCTCTGGAGAAAGAGGGGGCAGTGTGATTAGTCGAGGGACTGAGAGTGCTCTGGAGAAAGAGGGGGCAGTGTGATTAGTTTAGGGACCGATACAGTGCTGTGGAGAGCTCACATACACAAGTACACTTTCTGATCCGTCCCTCCAGCTCTCCGTCGTGGTTTTCTACACACAGTCATTCCCTCACACGGCTGAGTTTGGTGGCCACGCATTAGGTTTAGGGGTGGGTCCTGAAAGAGCCTCAAATATTCTGATTGTGAGAGAGTCACTGAAGACACTTTGCAGCTTGGTGGATATGAAAGTGTTTAATCATCACCACAAACAGACATTGTCCTGGACACACTCTTTGCCGAAACTCTCAAACTTAAATTACGTCAAGGCGCTTTAATCCTGTTGACAATGGCAGCAGCAGCTGATTTAGTACATTTCAAAAGCTACAATGTTGCAATTCAGGATGTTGTGACTGACAAACGGTCCTTTTGAAGTACAGATTTACAGTGAAAGAACTTTGCAATTGATGAGACAGTTTTGAAGGTTCAGTCACTTTTAGTGATTCCAACAAATCCACACAGATGGTCAAAAAGCTTCTGAGAATTTAGGTCCCACAAACCCAGAATTACTGTTGTGAGTGTTGACACGTGGACAGACCGGGAGTATAGTGGGCTGGTCAAGAGTTATTAGCTTGGTTCCGTTTTATATGACGTTATGGTTGGCACAGTCACTGTGGGCCGAAGGGTCTATTCTCCTTCTTTACCTTTCTCTTTTCTATGTAGGATAAACAGAAAGCAGTAGTATCTTTTCTCAGAGCAAACATTTCTCTCAGTGGTGATGAACGTAGACAAGTTTATGACCCAGGACAAAGTTTGGTACACTTATCTCGAAGAAGCTGAGGATGGTTTCTTTTATCGGGAGTGGGAGATGAGGTTACAGTGAGATGAGCTGTCATTACATTTGGTGGAGAATTAGAGTGGAGAGGCCGCTTTACTCTCAGTCTGTCTGCTCAGCCAATGAACAACATTCGCAGTGACGCAAGGTGAGGTGGAGAGTTGGGTCTAATGGTTTGTGAAACCATACTGTATCCCCTTTGTTGGAGGAATGCCAATCGATATTTATAAACCCTTAGTCACATCACAATTTCCATCGTTGACAGTTTCACAATTAATTCACTAAATTAATCACAGTGTTGCAACCAGAGATTGAACTTGGCTGACGCAATTCGATTGTAAATAATTGTTTTTAAATGTTTATTTTTAAATCTGTCGAAACCTGACCCCGTGGGGTCGCAAAAAGGCATTAAAAACCCCAGGTATGTGCAGCCTCGACATTTCATTCAGAGAGATATTCGGGCCAGATCACTCGCCGGAGAAAATGCCTGCATTGTTGGACAGGTTCCAGCCCGTCAATAAAATATTGAACGTGTTCATTGTCCTCATTGGAGTTCCTGGTGAGTGAGCACAGCTATTCGCGTTTGGTACTTCTGTCTGTAAACCGGTGTGAGGCAGTGTGGGTCATTTTACAAGCTACCACCTTGATGCTTGGGGCAGTAATACCCGTCAGTGATATCGGTCCGGACTCTCCAATATTATGATTTATCAGATTTAATGATAAACTGAACTAAACCCCTGTCTCTCCTCTAACTCACGGGATCGACTCGAAAGTTTGATGGAATTTTGTTCAGAGTGGTACCAATGCTGGGGACAGGCAGCTCTCCGGGAATGTGAGACTAGGAATGTCATACATTGTGGTGTTGACTGTTAATAAGTTATTGACCGGAGTGAATACATGGTTGGGAGCCGGGAATCTCCCGGAAAGTTGTGACTGGGAAGTTTTAAGGGCACCTTGTCCATGGTGTCCCAGCGTTGGGGACAGGCAGCTCTCCAGGAAGGAGAGACGAGCAGACTTTCAGTGGCACCGCTACCAGAGTTGTCCCAGTCTTGGGAACGGGCAGCACTCCGGGACGGTGTGACGTGAAGAGACCCTTCCAGAGACTGAATTTCAGTCATTGTGTTTCAGATCAGATTGTACCCGTGCTCCTGTGTTTCACTTCTCCCTGTGGAACCTGTCACAGTCGCATAATATTGCCTGTTTGTAAATAACTGGGCCTGATTTAATTAAACTGAGTCCACGGTTCTACTGACGTGAGTTGTCGAAAGGAGCTGCGCTGTCGAATTAATCCATTACCGGAGCCACTCGGCATCTGGTTAATATGTTGTCCCGGCTTTCTCTCAGATTCCCGACATAGCTCGGCGCACCCTTCGGCCTGAATAAATATCTCGGCAGGATATTTTGAGTATCTGTCCACTATCGGGAACACTAATGTGCTCCAACAGCAATTTGTGTGTGTTTTCGCCCCGTGGAAACTGTTTCTGCCCCGTCAGGTGCTGAGTTTCCAGAGGCTTGGTCAATCCTTGGAAATAAGCGAAACCGACCCCGCCAGCGACTAGAAACGCGTTAAATAACGATCGCTGTTGTTCGTGCAGCTCGTGTATAACCCCGACGATTACTGACACATCGCCTTATCTACACATTGAAGAAGGCGGGTCAGAGACAGTGTGACCCATGTTTGGTGTTGGATGAGCAGCCGTTCACCGCATCTAGTATCCTGATCTCTGGCTGAATCCCGAACGTGTGTCCAGTCCCGGAGAATGAGTTTAATAATGCCCGGTGTCTGTTCTCTTCTCTTTCCCTGCAGTGAATTTAGCAGCGATTGTGATCCTGTCCCGGGGAAAGTGCGGCCTCTCTACCTGCACCACTCGCTACCTGGTGGCCATGGCAGCGGGGGATCTGCTGACCGTAGTCATAGAGGTTCTTTTGCGTCTTGTCGTAAATCATTACTTTCCGTGGAATTTTCTCCATGTTACCCCTGTGTGCAGGGTTACGGAGGTACTGAGAATCGCAGCCGCAGACTGTTCTGTCTGGTTCACTGTGACCTTCACTTTTGATCGGTTTGTCGCCATCTGCTGTCAGAAGCTGAAAACAAAATATTGCACCGGGAAAACTGCGGCTGTGGTTCTCACAACAACCGGCGTGCTGTCCTTTCTGAGAAGCGTTCCCCGCTACTTCCTCTGGGAACCCGGACGGATAATCAACAATGTGCCGTGGTTCTGTAGACTCACGGCCAATACCTTCACTGACCTCGGGTGGGTTGTATACGATTGGCTCGGCATCGTTTTAAATCCGTTCATCCCTTTCGTGGTGATTCCACTGCTCAATGCTCTGACGGTCAGGCACATTGTTGTGGCCAGTCGTGTCCGGAAGGGGCTGAGGGGTCAGAGCAAGGGGGAGAACAGCAGAGACCCCGAGATGGAGAGCCGGAGGAGATCTGTGGTTTTACTCTTCACCCTCTCCGGCAGCTTCATCCTCTTGTGGATGACGTGGGTGTTAAATTTCCTGTATTATGAGATCAAAGGAATTAGATTCGTGTATTTCAATGACTCTGAATGGATCTTTCACCGCGTCGGAGTCTTGCTGAAGAATTTCAGCTGCTGTACGAACACATTTATTTACGCGGTCACTCAGTCGAAATTCCGGGAACAGGTGATCAGCGCGGTGAAATATCCGGTCACCTCGGTGATGCAGTTCATTACTCAGGCCGCGCACTGAGCGGAGTCTGGAGGCGGCAGCAGTGTCTTCAGTCCGGGCTCCAGATCCTCACATTCACCAACTGATCTCCCTTGTGTTAATTCCGGGATGTCCCATTGACCGACAGCGCCTGACATGAGGACTTGACTAGGATAGCAGAACAAGGACATTGAACTGGGAACTAGGAGCCTGGCCTTGGACTCCGAGACAGAGACTGGACAAGGACACAGAACCTGGGTCTTGACCCGGGTTCGGATACTCGAACCAGGCGAGGCCATGGCGTGGCTGCAGGAGGAGGAAAGGCACAGGGCGGGAAGAGAGACACCTGGACGTGACGAGTGAACTCCAGCACAGTACGAGGGAATCCCAGCACCGGGCTGGGCAAGGTACTCCTGTGCTGGACGATCACAAGGACATGACGGGAACACAGAACACCGAGCCGGGACGCTTCCTTGGGTACAAGACGTAGGGCCAGGACTCAAAACACAGAACGCTGAATACGACGAGACAGTTCCCAACGCTAGGTAGCGGCAAAACGGCCGGATCTACCTCGCAAAGACGTGGACTCAGACAGATAGTTCCAAACAGGGCCAATCTCCAGACACAGGCAAGGCGAGGCGAGGCATGGCTCCAGGCAGAGGCGAGGCGAGGCAAGACCCAAGGCAGAGGCGAGGCGAGGCGAAGCGATGTGAGGCAAGGCAAGTCAAGGCTCCAGGCGAGGCGAGGCGAGACAAGTCACGGCAAAGCTAGACTCGGCTCCAGGAGGAAGGTGAACGGAAGGGATACAGTCAGGGGTCGGGGTGGGAGGTATTTGGACAGGAAGAATCCAGCAGCCAGAGGCTGAATTCCTGAAGCTAGTTATGAAGCCAGCCCAAACAAGAATCAGCTGCTTCAAAGGAAACTGAGGAAACCCGGGAAACCTGGAATAAGGAGCTTGAACAGGACGTGAACTGGAATGCAGATTTCACGGACCGGACCATGACACCTGCCTTAATTGTAGTTTTTACCCACAGTCAATGCGGGGCTGGAGATGGGGATGGTGGATAATTCACATGTATTTTCGTAGTTTTGCAGTCGGGACTTAGGGCACCGTGTGGTTGTCGTGGTGGGTCTGAATTCTGCGATGAATTCTGCAGTCAACGCAGGCTGGTAGGATTTTGCGAGTAAAACATGTCCGTGACCTTTTAATTTATAACAAAAGTCGGAGTCCTTTACTGTGATTCCAAACAAACCAAAACCAGTCGGTCTACACTTTCGTCATTAGGTCAGGCACCGCCTCGTAAAGTGAACACAACAATTCTGTGATGGATTTTGTGAATGATGTCGATCATTTCCTCTTATGAACAGCTTGTGTCATTTGCCTCAGTTTACTTTGCCCCACAAATGTTCCGTGTCAGTGGGACTTGTTGCGATGGAGAGGACAATCATTGTTACACCACAGTCATATTTTAGGATTAGAGCCCAGTCTCCTCCTGACTCGAGTCCTCCCGTCCCGGCAACAAAAATCCTGAATCCTTACCGCGCCCGTCTCGGTTAATTCCGTCCTTTCTGAGGCGGGCGACCAGAGATTCACTCGGTTCTCCAGCTGTGGTCTCACCAAACCGGAAAGGGGCAGAACGGGAACAGGCCTTTCCGATCACTGCGTGTCTGAACCAATTGAACTGGTAATTTCATGCCGAGCTGAACCAATCCCGCCTGCCCACATAAGGTCCACATCACTCCATTTCCCTCATATTGATGTGGATTCCAATACCCTCCATCGCCTCCCCCACTACCATCGCTCCTGCAATTCATTCCGGACACTCACCACTATGAGTGTGAAAAAAGAATTGCAACGCATTATGGGTCAGGTTTAACTTTACTGTGCTGTGCAGGTTGTTTGTTCTTTTTTTCCGCATCAGTCTCGGGAAAAGATACAAAATGACACTAAAATAAACAAATAAATAAATAAATAAAATGTGAGAAAACAAGAGCCTGCGTTTGACCCAACTCCCCGGGACAGGAATTGTCTCGAATATACCTCCGTCGCTTTGCACATGCGCGGAAGGAGCTATTTCCCCGCCGTCGGTGTGTATGACCAAAACTTCACGATCCTGCAAGCAGACAAAACCATGAGGATACAAAACGACTTTTAAGTTTGTATGAGTATGTGGTCGTTCAGGAGGAGGTCGTGTTGGGTCTCTGAAAGAGCATTGAGCGGGATATGTTTCCAGCGTCAGGCGGGATTTACTGAACATTATTGAGAGGGAGGAAATGGGTATACTGCGGATTTGACCAATACATTTGGGTTCTCCCCACCCACAAGCAAGATTCCGGAAAGCCAATGATAAATGCTAAATGCCGGATGGGTACTCTCGACCCACTTGATATCAGGACTAGTTAAGTTACTGGAAAGGATTCTGAGGGAGAGACTGCAGCGTTATCGAACGTTACTTGGAAGCATACTGAGGGGGAGGATGTAGAATTATCGAACTGCACGCTCACAACCTGACGCCTTGGTCCTTCCAATCTGTGCCGACCTGCTTTCTCGCCTTGTCCTCTCGGCGTGCACCGGGACAATAGCCTTCCACACCCGTTACCATCCATGCACCTACCGAGATAGAAGACGAGGAGAGAATAGAAAAGACGTTCGGAGTGAAACATAATCCCCACACCGCACAGAAAGGAACAGAATCCCGATCGCTAACACTGCAAACCCCCTGCCCCGCGCAATTCAGAATAAAAATATCGACCCCTAACCCCACTTCCTTGGCAATTCAAAAGCGAAAGAAATGTGCAAAAAATGTGGAACATGGGAACCATTAATGTGGAATCACCACTCACCATAAACGCCATTATGTCCAACACGTAATGCGGAAACACGGAAACATCTTCCTTCGTCAACGAAAAGTGAGACACCACAAAAGGGGAGAGAAAGAGGGAGGCTGAGAGAAACAGAGCAAAAGAAAGGGAGCAAGGAAAGAGGCAGGAAGAGAGGCTGAGAGATTCGGAGGAGATCGGAACAGAGGAAAAAGAGGAAGAAATCCGCCGATCAGATCCCGGGACAGCAGAGAGGACTCTGGAGATTAACGAGACCAAACCGCTCAGCAGTAAACCACACCCTCCACACCCACCCACCCCATGCAACCCCTCCGCACAGGAAACACTGGCCACCCCAGTAAGGTAACCACCAGCATCTAACGAAAAATGAAATAGACACCATCGTATCAATGCAATTTTATTAGGCGAGGCTTTTGCAGTCAAATAGCCATTGCAAAGGTTTCTTCCATATTCCCCAACGGTGTCCTCCTCCACTCTGTCCTTCAGCCCCTCTTCCCTCTCTCTGCCTCGCCTCTCGCATAACACAATCTCTCCGTATCCTTTCCACCCATTCTCCTACTCGTTCCCACGGTTCTTCTTCTCCTGACCCTCCCTCCCCGTGTTTCTTACACCTCACTATCTCCCCTGCCGGCCCCTCACTCTCACCCCGCTCTGTTCCTTTCCTCCTTTTCTTGCTCTGAATCACACTCTCACTCCTCACTTACTCACGCAATCCCCTCTCTCTTTCGCTTGATCTCCCTCTGCTCCTTCATCCCCTTTCCCTCACCTTTCACCTTCCTCATTCTCTTGCTCTCGCCGCTGTCTGCCTCCTTCCTTCTTTCCCACTCTCTCCCTCCGCTTCCCTCTGCCTCCTGCTGCTTTGTTACCACTCCTTTGTTACCCTGCTACGTCTATCATCCATCTCTTGTACCCCTCTCTGCTCCCTCGCTAACCACTCTCTCGCCCATCTGTGCCTCCCCGTCTTTCATCCTCCCGTCTTCTTCGCCTCCACCCTGTCTATTAATCCAGACACCAATACCGGACTGCGGCCGAAGTTCAGAACAGTGGGAATAGAAACTAGAATTCCGGAATTCCCTCTCTTGGTATCAAGGACCACCACGATTCTCCCACACATATTGACACATTGAAATCACTCAGAACCATTAACCATTTCTCTTTGGACATGGTTCCGTATCTCCCTTTGTAAATTACATCCCATATCTTTCCCACCACTTGGTGCATCCATGGATACGCATCTGGAGCCGGGGAGTGGTGAGTTCGTTGCCACGGGCCGTTGTGGAGGCCGGTGTGTTTATAGTTCAGTCAGTGGAAAATGGATTCCTGCGTGTCCAGGGCGTCAACGGACAGAGGAGCCGGCAGGACTCTGGGGCTGAGAGGGAAAGTGGATCAGTCATGATGAAAAGGCAAAGCAGACTCGTTGAGCCAAATGGATTAATTCTGTCCCGCTGTTTTATTGTCCTATGGATGCTGAGCCCCCACTCTGATGTGTTTTCTTCAGTCAAAATTCAGTCAGGACCACTGTGGTACATGACAATCTCTGAGTGTGTGTGTGTGTGTGTGTGTGTGTGTGTGTGTGTGTGTGTGTGTGTGTGTGAGTGTGCGTGTGTGCGCGCGTGTGTGTGTGTGTTTGTTTGTGAGAGAGAGAGAGAGAGAGAGTAGGTCGGAGAGAGAGTGAGTAGGTCAGAGAAAGTGTGAGACAGGCAGAGAGAGAAATGGGTCAGTGTATGTCAGACGGCGATGGGATTGTGTGTGTGCGAATGAGAGTATGCGGACAAATTGTATGTAAGAGAGGTATGGGACTTGGACAGGATGAAGGCGGGCTAAACTCAGAGTGTGAGCCGCACAAATGGGAGGTATGCTTACAAATATTTTGACTTTCTCCCTTTCCCAGTGTAGAGAGTCTTCCTGCTTCAAAACATCCACCATTGTTCTTGTCCCTAAAAAGACCAAGGTAAAATGTTTGAACTACGGCGTCCTGTCGCACTCAGCTCAATAATAAGCAAGTTCTTTGAGATGTTGTTCATCGACTACATCAGCAGCATGATCCCACCCACACTGGACACCCTACAATCAACCTATAGGCACAACCGATCAAAATCTGATACAGCTCTACCCACCGTCATTACACATCTGGAGAAAAGAAATGCTTATGTAAGAATGTTGTTCTTGGGCTACAGTTCGGCAATCAACACCATAATTCCCTCCAGGCTTGAGGAGATGCTCAGTGACCTCCGCCTTCACCCTGCCTTGTGTCAGATGGCCTGCAGGTGGTAAGAGTGGGCTCTTTCACGTCTGCCCCTCTGACCCTCAGCATGAGCCCCTCAGGGCTGTGTACTAAGCCCCTTCCTTCATTCTCTGTACACCCATGACATGTCGCCACCAACAGCTCCCATCTGCTCATTAAATTTGCTGACGATAGTACAATGTTTGTCCTTGTCACAGATAATAATGAGGCAGCCTACAGAGAGGTCATCACCCAGACACAGTGGTGTCAAGAAAACAACTACTCCCTCAATGTCGCAAAAACAAAGGAGATGGGTGTGGACTACTGGAGCAACCAATGCCTCTGGGTTTGAGATGGTACACAACTTTCAGCTTCGAGGCATCCACATCACAGAAGATCTCACATGATCAGTATAGACCGGCTGTGGAGTGAGAAAGGTACGACAGCGCCTCTTTCACCTCAGACGGTTGATAAACGTTGTCACGGCTCTCCAAATCCTGCGGACGTTTTACAAGGTCACAATTGAAAGAATCCTGACTGGCTGCAGCACTACCTGGTATGGGATCTGTACCTCCCTCAATCACAGGACTCTGTAGACAGTGGTGCGGACAGCCCAGCACACCTGTAGATGTGAACTTCCCACTATTCAGGACATTTACAGAGATAAATGTGTAAAAATAGCCCGAAGGATCATTGGGGACCCGATTCACCCCAACCACACACTGTTTCATTTGCCACCGTCCGGGAAACGGTACCGCAGCCAGGACCAACAGGCCCGGGACAGCTTCTTCCACCAGGCCATCAGACTGATCAATTCCGAATCAGAATCAGGTTCATTATCACTGGCATGTGTTGTGAAATTTGATAACTTTGCAGCAGCAGTTCAATGCAATACATAATATAAAAGATGAAACAAATAATAAAATAATAATAATATTAATAAATAAGTAATTCAATTACAGTATACGTTGATTGGATAGAATAAAAGTCTTGCAAAAAGCAGATATAATATATATTTAGAAAGTGAGGTAGTGTTCAAGTCTTCAATATCCATTTAAGAATCCGATGGCAGAGGGGAAGAAGCTGTTTCTGAATCGCTGAGTGTGGGCCTTCAGGCTTCTGTACCTCCTACCTGATGGTGACAGTGTGAAAAGGACATGCCCTGGGTACTGGAGGCTTCTGAGACACCGCTCCTTGAAGAATTCCTGGGTACTTGGTAGGCTAGTATCCAAGATCGAGCCGACTAAATTTACAGCTTCTGCAGCTTCTTTCGGTCCTGTGCAGTAAAGGACGTTAACTCTGAACTGATTTTGTTCTGGGACAATCTAAACAGAGCAATTCAATGTGGACACAAGGAACTTCAGGTAATACACTGGTAAATCTGAGAGCATTCACAGACAAGTAGATATTTGTTATGCAAAGGACGTTAACTCTGAACTGATTTTGCTCTGGGACAATATAAACAGAGCAATTAAATGTGGACACAGGAACCTCAGGTTAAGACCATTCGCGGATGAGTAGCTGCTTGTTGTGCAAAATGCCAAACCTACGAAAGAAGCAATTTACAATGTCACAAAGCTCCGACTACCCCGCGTCATCAATGGTTTGGATGAGTCCGAGTTGAAAGACTGAAATACACAAGGCCAGGTTGGGCAGAGACATGAAACAATGTTGATTGTATCCCTGTACAATGACTAGTAAGAAAGTGACCCAGGTGGGTCAGGTGACTTTGAGCCAATGGGATGGAGATCCATCAGTTTGATTGAAAAGGAAGATGGCAAGAGTAGGGCTGATGAGTCTCCAGAAACCGGAGACCAACCATCGCGATAAGGAAGACCCCACGGACGGGTGGAGATCAGGACCACGAGGAACGCTTGGCCAGCGCAGGCTCCTTTCAGGTGCAATAGTTTCTCTCTTTATAGACTGATCAGGGCGGGTCAGGGATTCTGGGTGTGTGCACACAGGGAGATAGCTTGTGAAGCCCGTGATTTTTAGTAGAGGCAATAAAAGTTACGAGTCGGCAAATACAGATTCTCTGTGCCTCACTGATCATTATTACAAGGGAAGATTCTTGTAACAACACCGATCACGTGGACAGCTGGAAAGATAAATCTGAAAGTACAGTTTTGTGTGTGTGTGTGTGTGTGTGTGTGTGTGTGTGTGCGTGTGCGTGTGCGTGTGCGTGTGCGTGTGCGCGCGCGCGCGCGCGTGTGTGTGTGTGTGTGTGTGTATTTGTGTGTTTCTGTTCAAGGCTGTGTGTATATTTCTGTGAGCGAGTGTGTCCATGTGTATCTTTCTTAAGTTTAATGAATGTTGGAGGGAGATACAGCAGTTGTTTTCCACGTCATAAACACAAGGATCCACACACCTCACTGTCCGCTTTGGTTGATTGTCTCTGCCTGCTCTTGTCCGACTCAACTCGTGTCTGTAGACTGTGAACAGGAGAAAATCTGCAGATGCTGGAATTTCAAGCAAGACACACAAAATACTGGTGGAACGCAGCAGGCCAGGCAGCATCTATAGGAAGAAGTACAGTCAACGTTTCGGGCCGAGACCCTTCGTCAGGACTAACTGAACGAAAAAATAGTAAGAGTTTTGAAATAGGAGGTGGAGAGGGAAATCGGAAATGAAAGGAGAAGACAGGAGGGGGTGAGGCTAAGAGTTGGAAAGGTGATTGACAAAAGGACTTCAGAGTTGGAGAAGGGAAAGTGGAAAGTGTCATGGGACGGGAGGCCTAGGGTGAAAGAAGGGGGGGGGGTGTAGCACCAGATGGAGATGGGAACATGCAAAGAGTGATTGTGAGAGAGGCAGAGAGAGATAAAAAAAAGGAGGGATGAAGTAATAAATAAATAAACAAGGGATGGGGTAAGAAGGCGAGGTGGTGCATCAATGCAATACAGTGAAATCAATGTTCATGCCATCAGGTTGTAGGATACCCAGCCAGTATATAAGGTGTTGTTCCTCCAACCTGAGTGTGGCTTCATCTTGACAGTAGAGGAGGCCATGGATAGACTTATCAGAATGGGAATGGGAAATGGAATTAAAATATGAGACCACTGTGAGATCCTGCTTTCTCTGGCGGACAGAGAGAAGGTGTTAAGCGAAACGGTCTCGCAGTCTGCGTCGGGTCTCACCAATATATAAAAGGCCGCACCGGGAGCACCGGACGCAGTATACCACACAGGCCGACTCAGAGGTAAAGTGTCGCCCACCTGGTATGTGAACTGCGACTTCATTTTATCCCCCTCGGTGCAGTGCAATCCCGTTCACATCTATGACTCTTCACATGGTGTCGATTTATTAAACAGATTAAAATCCCAGGACACGATCGCCTCGCTGGGCATGACACCCCAGTACCGAAACATTTCAACCACCACCCCGACAACCACGAAGGTTTTAAAGCGCTCCGCTTCCTTCTCGACAACAGACACATCCGGTTCCCCACCAGCTCCCCTTATTCAGACTCACAGGATTCGACTATAAAGAAAGAGACGCTTTTGTTCCTTTCCACCGTATCGAGCCCCAGGACTGCAACTGGACCACAGCACAACCAGACCCCTCTTATCCAAACTTCTCCTCAATACAGTCAAACCCACATCCACCACTTCCGCCGGAAACTCGTCTCGCTGTCGCGCACGCTGTGAGTGAAGAATTTGCCCTCATGTTCCCCTGAAATTTTACGTCTTTTACCCAATACATGCGACCTCCTGTTTCTGTCTCTCCCAGCCTCAGTGGGAAAAAAATCCTGCCAGCACTTATCTTATCAAAAGCACCCAGAATAGGTGATACAGCACAATTTCAATCGCATAACCCATTTCGATAATTTTGAGTCAGACGAATGGTTCCTTTATTCGTCAGACATATTTACAGCGGCAGAACAAAGTAAATGATGTGACCCCTTTGATAGTTCAGACGCTTATGTTGGTTCCAACAATTCACAGAGATGGTCAAAAAGCTTCTGAGAAGAGAGAACCCGGAGGCCCGAGGTTACCATTGTGAGAGTTGAGACGTGGACGGGCAGGGGGTGTAGGGAGACGGATCAGGGACCGGGAGACGAGATCCGTTTAGTGCGGCGACATGGTTTACGCAGACACTGTGGGCCGAAGGGTCTGTTCCTCTATTTACCGTTCTCACTCCTATGCAGGAGGAAAGATAAAAGGCAGAAACTTTTTTATTTCAGAGAAATGGTTGTGAACGTGGACATGTTGTTGAACCAGGACAGAGTGCGGTACACTTCACACAAACAAGTTATTGATAATCTGGAGTGAGATCTCAGGACGGTCACTGGTAATAGCAAGTGATCTGAAGACGGGCACTTGTAATCCGGAGTGATCCAAGGAAGATTACTCGTAATCCGGAGTGAGATCTGAGACCAAATACTAGTGATCGGGAGTGAGATCTGAGACCAAATACTAGTGATCGGGAGTGAGATCTGAGACCAAATACTAGTGATCGGGAGTGAGATCTGAGGACGGTTACCAGTAATCGAGAATGAGATCCGAGACTGGTTACTGGTAATCGGCAGTGAAAACTGAGAATGATTACTGCTAATCGGGAGTGAGATCTAAGTAAGATTATTGGTAATCGGGAGTGAGATGTGAGGATGTTCGCTGTAAAACTCAGTCGTTCTCCTCAACCGATGGCCAAGAGTCGCACCGACACAACATGAGTTGGAGAGATGAGACAGATGGTGTTTGGAAAATTATCCCCTTTGCTGGAAGAATGCCAGTAGCTAGTTGCCACAGGGAATACCATCATAATTTCCATAGTTGGCAGTTTCACAATTAATTACCTAAATTAACCACAGTGGTGCACCGTGGGGTTGCACTTGTGTGACGTAATATGGTTGAAGAATGTTTAGACATCTTTATTTTTAAATGTGTTGAACTCGTCCCTGTGGAGTCGCAAAATGGTATTAAACCCCGGGAATGCGCTGCCGCAGCACCTCATTCCGAGAGATCGCCTGTGATACACGGGGACAAATCACCGGCCAGACAGGATGTCTGTATTGTTGGACAGATTCTTGAGTGCCTATAAAGTATTGAACGTATTCATTGTCGTCATTGGAGTTCCTGGTGAGTGAGCGGAGCAATTCGTGTCTCTTTTTTTGTCTGTTAACCGGTGTGAACCAGTTTATGGGAATTTTCCGGGATTCTCACTTGGGGATCGTTGCAGAGACAACCGCCAGTGATATGGAGTCTCCAAAATCAACATTCTGAATTTGTTCTTATTTAATGACAAACGAGACTAAACCTCTCTTGTCCAAATCTCGGGACCGACTCCAATGTTGTTGTCGCATTTGTTGGAATTTTTATCCAGAGTGGTGCCAGAGCAGGGGACAGAAATGTGGGACTGGGAGAGTTATACTTGGCGGTGCTGAGTGTTTCTGAGTGACGAATCCGAGTGAATCTTTGTTCCTTGACTGACACCCTGTCCAGAGTTGTCCCAGGGCTGGGAGCAGGCAAATCTCCGGGAAGGTTGACTAGGAAGTTTTACTGGCAGCTTGTCCATGTTGTCCCAGTGTTGCGGACAGGCAGGTCTCCGGGACGGTGTGACTGGGAGGGGTTTGCATTTTGAATTTCAGTCTCTGTGTCACTGATCAGATTGAACCCCTTTTCCTGTGTTTCACTTCTCCCTTTGGAACCTGTCACAGTCGCATTCTATAATTGGTCAATAATTAGGCCTCATCTCACAATTATCGACTCATCGCCCTATCTCCACTTTAAAGAAAGCAGGTCAGAGACAGTATGACCCATGTTTGGTGTTCGATGAGCAGCCGTGCACCGCATTTATCTCTCCTCACCTCAGGCTGAAACACGAACCTGTGTCCTTTCCGGGAGAATGAGTTTAATAATGACCGGTGTCTGTTCTCTTCTCTCTCCCTGAAGTGAACTTAGCGGCGATTGTGATCCTGTCCCAGAGAAAGTGCGGCCTCTCTACCTGCACCACTCGCTACCTGGTGGCCATGGCAGCGGGGGATCTGCTGACCGTAGTCATAGAGGTCCTTGTGCGTCAAGTCTTAAATTACTACTTTCCGTGGAATTTGATGAAAATTACCCCTGCCTGCAGGGTTATAGAAGTTTTGAGGAAAACAGCCACATACTGGTCTGTTTGGTTCACCGTCACCTTCACTTTTGATCGATTTGTCGCCATCTGCTGTCCGAAGCTGAAAACAAAATATTGCACCGGGAAAACTGCTGTTGTGGTTCTCACAACAACCGGCGTGCTGTCCTTTCTGAGAAGTGTTGCCCGCTACTTCCTCTGGGAACCCGGACAGATAATCAACAATGTGCCGTGGTTCTGTATACTAAAGGACAATACTTTCACTGACCTCGGGTGGGTAGTATACGATTGGCTCGACATAGTTTTAAATCCGTTTATCCCTTTCGTTGTGATTCTGCTGCTCAACGCTCTGACGGTCAGGCACATTGTTGTGGCCAGTCGTGTCCGTAAGGGGCTGAGGGGTCAGAGCAAGGGGGAGAAGAGCAGAGACCCGGAGATGGAGAGCCGGAGGAGGTCTGTGGTTTTACTTTTCACTCTCTCCGGGAGCTTCATCCTCCTGTGGATGACAATCGTTGTTAATTCCATGTATTCTGAGATCTCAGGAATAGGATACAATTTCAATGATTCTGAATGGATCTTTCACTTCGTTGGAGCCTTGCTGAAGAATTTCAGCTGCTGCACGAACACATTTATTTACGCGGTCACTCAGTCGAAATTCAGGGAGCAGGTGATCAGTGCGGTGAAATATCCGGTCACCTCGGTGCTTCAGTTCATTACGCACTGAGAGCGTCACGTGTTTAAAGTGGAAAGAGTTTCGACAAGATTAACGAGGTGTTGCCAGCAGGAGGGGAACTCTATATTGCGGAGATTGCCCAGGCTGGGGCTTCATTACCCAACTGGACTGGCCTGTTTTGTTTCACTGCGGTCTGGAGCTGGGACAGGGGAGACAATTGACATGCCTTTTCATAGCTTTGCAACCGCTCGATCGTGCACGGTGCGGCTGCAATGGCCGAGTCCGAATTCTGTGATGATTTCACAGTCAAAGTATGCTCGTAAGATTTTGTGAATAATGCGAGTCCGTGTCGTTTTAATTGTCGTATAACAGCAGACCGATCGCCAACCCCCAGCCCCACTGCCCACGGAAAACAGAACAAAAATATCGACTCAAACCCCACTCTCCATTGAAATCAAAAGGCAAGAAACGGCGAAAATCACGGATCATAGAAACATTCGTGCGAGATCGCCACAATCCGTAAACACCAAGAACATTCGCATAACCTACTCTCTCCGTCCGCTTTCCATCCATTCTCCCAGTTTTCCCCACGCTTCTTCTTTCCTTGACCCTTCCTCCCCTGCCGGTCTCTTACTCTAGCCCCCGCTGTTCCTTTCCTCCCCTTCTTTCTCTCTATCGCACTCTCACCCTCACTCCTCACTTACTCACGCAATCCCCTCTCTCGTTCCATTGATCTCCTTCCGCCCAACCCTCTCTCCCTACACCATTCTACCTCTGCTCCTTCATTCCCTTTCCCTCTCCTTTCCCCACCTCCTTCCCTCTCTCTTGCTCCCGCCGCTCTCTGCCTCCTTCCTTATATCCCGCTCTCTCCCTCCGCTTCCCTGTGCCTCCCGCTGCCATCTCACCACTCTGTTAACCTGCTACCGCTATCACCCCTCTCGTACTCCTCTCTGCTCCCTCGCTAACCACTCTCCCTACATCTGTGCCTCTCTCCGTTTCCTACTCCCGTCTTCCTTCGCCTCCACTCTCTCTATTAGGCCAGACACCAATACCGGACTGTGGACGGAGTTTGGTACAGTGGGATAAGAAATCCGAATTCCCGATTTCCTTCTCTGGCTATCCAGGACCACTCTGATTCTCCCACAGTAATTTACACGCTGAAATCCCTCATAACTATTGACCATTTGCTTTTGGAGATGGTTGGGTATATGGGTAATTTAATCCCATATAGAACCATAGAACCATAGAACATTGCAGCACAGAAGCAGGCCTTTTGCCCCTCCTTGGTTGTGCCGAACCATTTTTCTGCCTAGTCTCACTGACCGCATCTGGGCCATATCCTCCAAACCCCTCTCATCCATCTGCCTGTCCAAGATTTTCTTAAATGACAAAAGTGAGCCCGCATTCAACACTTCATCTGGCAGCTCAATCCACACTCGCACCACTCTCTGCGTGAAGAAGCCCACGCAATGTTCCCATTAAACTTTTCCCCCTTCACCCTTAACCCATGACCTCTGTTTTTTTGGTTCTCCCCTGGCCTCTGTGGAAAAAGCCTGCTTGCATTCACTCTATCTTTACCCATCATAATTTTATACACCTCTATCAAATCACCCCTCATTCTCCTATGGTCCAGGGAATAAAGTCCTAACCTATTCAACCTTTCTCTGTAACTCAGTTTCTCAACTCCCGGCAACATCCTTGTAAACCGTCTCTGCTCTCTTTCAACCTTAATAATATCCTTTCTGTAATTAGGTGACCAAAACTGCACACAATACTCCAAATTCGGTCTCATATACAATCTCACCATTACATTCCAACTCTTATACTCAATACTTTGATTTATAAAGGCCAATATACCAGAAACTCTCTTTACAACCCTATCTACTTCTGACGCCACTTTTAGGGAATTATGCATCTGTACTCCCAGATCCCTGTGTTCTACCGCAATCCTCGGTGCCCTACCATTTACCTTGTATGTTCTACCTTGGTTTGACCTTCCGAAGAGCAACACCTCAAACTTGTCCGCATTAAACTCTATCCGCCATTTTTCAGCCCATTCTTTCAACTGGTCCAAATCCCTCTGCAAGCTTTGAAAACCTTCCTCACTGTCCACTACATCTCCAATCTTTGTATCATCAGCAAATGTACTGATCCAATTTGACACATTATCATCCAGATCATTGATACAGATGACAAATAACAATGGACCCAGCACTGATCCCTTTGGCACACCACTAGTCACAGGTCTCCATTCAGTGTAGCAATCCTCCACTACCACTCTTTGGTTTCTTCCATTGAACCAATGTCTAACCCAATTTACAACCTCTCCATGTATACCTAGGGACTGAACCTTCCTAACTAATGCGGGCCCTTGTCAAAGGCCTTACTGAAGTCCATGTAGACAATATGCACTGCCTTCCCTTCCTCCACTTTCCTGGTAACATCCTGGAAAAACTCTAATAGTTTGGTTAAACATGGCCTAACATGCACAAAGCCATGCCGACTTTTATTAGTAAGTCCCTGTCTATTGAAATACTTGTAGATCCTATCTGTTCGTATTCCTTCCAATAACTTACCTACTCCCGATGTCAAAATTTCGGGCCTATAATTTCCCTGCTTATTTTTGAGTCTTTTTTAATCAAGGGAACTACATGATTTAACGTCCAATCCTCCGGCACCTCACCCATGGATATCGACATTTTAAATATTTCTGCCAGGGCTCATGCAACTTCAACACCAGTCTCCTTCAAGGTCCGAGGAATACCCTTTCAGGTCCTGGGGATTTATCTACTCTGATTTGCCTGAAAACAGCAAGAACCACCTCATCTTCAATCAGCATAAATTTCATGACCTCCCCACTTGTTTGCCTTGTTTCCATAGACTCCAGTGCAGTTTCATTAGTAAATACAGATGCAAAAAAAAAAAACATATAATACCTCTCCCATTTATTTTGGTTCCATAAATATCGACCACACTGATCTTCTAAAGAACCAATTTTATCCCTTACTATAGAAACATAGAAAACAGGGGCAGGGGTAGGCCATTCGGCATATTCGAGACTGCACCGCCAATCAGTATGATCATGGCTGATCATCCAACTCAGAAGCCTGTACATGCTTTCTCTCCATGCCCCCTGATCCCTTTAGCCAGAAGGCCCATATGTAACTTCCCCTTAAATATAGCCAATGAACTGGCTTCAACTGTTTCCAGTGGCAGAGAATTCACCACTCTCTGTGTGAAGACGTTTTTCCTCATCTCGTTCCTAAATGCTTCCGTTTTATCCTTAAGCTGTGACCCCTCATTCTGTACTTCCCCAAAATCGGAAACAATCTTCCTGCACCTAGCCTGTCCAAACCCTTTAGAATTTTATACGTTTCAATAAGACACCACCTCAATCTTCTAAATTCCAGAGCGTATAAGCCTAGTCGATCCAGTCTTTTTCATATGAAAGTCCTGCCATCCCAGGAATCAATCTGGTGAACCTTCTTTGTACTCCATTTATAGCAAGAATGTCTTTCCTCAGATTAAGGGACCAAAACTGCACACAATACTCTAGATGCGGTCTCACCAAGGTCTTGTACAACTGCAGTAGATCCTCCCTGCTCCTGTACTCAAATCCTTTTGCTATGGATGCCAACATACCATTTGCCATTTTCACCGCCTGCTTTACCTGCATGCCCACCTTCAATGACTGGTGTACAATGATACCCAGGTCTCGTTGCACCTCCCCTTTTCCTAATCGGCCACCATTCAGATAATAATCTGTTTTCCTGTTCTTGCAACCAAAGTGGATAACCTCATATTTATCCACATTAAATTGCATCTGCCATGAATTTGTTCACTCACCTAACCTATCCAAGTCACCATGCATCCTGTTAGCATCCTCCTCACAGCTAACACCGCCGCCCTGCTTCGTGTCTTTCGCAAATTTGGATATGCTGCATTCAATTCCCTCGTCTAAATCATTAGTATATATTTTAAACAACTGGGGTCCCAGCACTAAGCCTTGCGGTACCCCACTAGTCACTGCCTGCCATTCTGAAAAGGTCCCGTTTACTCCCACACTTTCCTTCCTATCTGCTAACCAATTCTCTATCCACTTCAATACCATACGCCCAATACCGTATGCTTTAGGTTTGCACACTAATCTGCTGTGTTGGACCTTGTCAAAAGCATGTTGAAAATCTAAATATACCACATCCACTGGCTCTCACCTATCCACTCTACTGGTTACATCTTCAAAAAATTCTATAAGATTCGTCAGACATGGTTTTCCTTTCACAAATCCATGTTAACTTTGCCCGATGATTTCACTCCAAATGTGCTGTTATCACATCTTTGATAACCGACTCTAGCATTTTCCCCACCACCGATGTCAGTCTAATCGGTCTATAATTCCCCGTTGTTTCACTCCCTACTTTTTTAAAAACCGGGGTTACATTAGTCACCCTCCAATCCTCAGGAACTAATCCAGAATCTAAAGAGTTTTGAAAAATTATCACTAATGCATCCACTATTTCTTGCGCTACTTCTTTAAGTACTCTGGGATGTAGACCATCTGGCCCTGTGGATTTATCTGCCTTTAATCACTTCAATTTACCTAACACCACTTCCCTACTAACATTTATTTCCCTCCGTTCCTCCATCTCACTAGACCCTCGGTCCCTTACTATTTCCAGAAGATTATTTATGTCCTCCTTAGTTAAGACAGAACAAAAATAGTTATTCAATTGGTCTGCCATGTCTTTGTTCCCTATGATCAATTCACCTGTTTCTGACTGTAAAGGACCTAAATTTGTCTTGACCAAACTTTTTCTTTTCACATATCTATAAAAGCTTTTACAGTCAGTTTTTATGTTCCCAGCCAGCTTTCCCTCATAATCTTTCTTCCCTTTCCTAATTAAGTCCTTTTTCCTCCTCTGCTGGTCTCTGAATTTCTCTCAGTCCTCAGGTGCGCCGCTTTTTTTTTTTTTTGCTAATTTATATGTTTCTTCTTTGGACCTGATACTATCCCTAATTTCCCTTGTCAGCCACGGGTGCACTACCTTCTCTGGTTTATTCTTTTGCCAAACTGGAATGAACAAATGATGTAGTTCATCCATGTGATCTTTAAATGCTTGCCATTGCATATCCACCGTCAATCCTTTAAGTATCATTTGCCAGTCTATCTTAGCTAATTCACGTCTCATACCTTCAAAGTTACCCTTCTTTAAGTTCAGAACTTTTGTTTCTGAATTAACTATGTCACTCTCTATCTTAATGAAGAATTCTACCGTATTATGGGCACTCTGACACAAGGGGCCTCGCAGGACAAGATTACTAACTAGCCCTTCCTCATTGCTCAATACCCAATCTAGAATGGCCTGCTCTTTTGTTGGTTCCACAACATGTTGGCTCAGAAAACCATCCCGCATACATTCCAAGAAATCCTCTTCGTCAGTACCCTTACCAATTTGGTTCACCCAATCTATGTGTAGATTGAAGTCACCCATTATAACTACTGTCCCTTTATTGCACACTTTTCTAATTCCCTGTTTAATGCCATCCCCAACCTCACTACTACTGTTAGGTGGCCTGTACACAACTCCCACCAGCGTTTTCTGCCCCTTAGTGTTATGCAGCTCTAACCATATCGATTCCACATCGGCCAGGTTAATGTCCTTCTTTTCTATTACGTTAATCTCCTCTCTAACCAGCAATGCTACCTCACCTCCTTTTCTTTCCTGTCTATCCCTCCTGAATATTGAATATCCCTGGATGTTGAGCTCCCCTCCTTGGTCACTCTGGAGCCATGTTTCTGTGATCCCAACTATATCATAATCATTAATAAATATCTGCACATTCAATTCATCAAAATTGTCACACAAATTGACACACAAAGCCTTCAGGCATGATTTTACAACACTCATAGCCCTGACACAATTATGTTGAAAAGTGGCCCTTTTTGCTTTTTGCCCTGGATTTGCCTGCCTGCCACTTTCACTTTTCACCTTACTACTTTTTGCTTCTACCCTCATTTTACACCCCTCTGTCTCTCTACACTTGTTCCCATCCCCCTGCCACATTAGTTTAAATCCTCCTGAACAGCAGTAGCAAACGCTCCCCCTTAGACGTTGGTTCCAGTCCAGCCCAGGTGCAGACCGTCCTGTTTATCCCGGTCCCACCACCCCCAGAACTGGTTCCAATGCCCCAGAAATTTGAATCCCTCCCCCTTGCACCATTTTTCAAGCCACGTATTCATCTGAAATGTCCTCCTACTTCTACTCTGACTACCACGTTTTTGATGTTAAAACCATTATCTTCATTAGTATCTAACAGTATAGTAACTTATGCAAGATATGTGTGCATATGTATGTGTAATTATAACTCCCAAACTATTGAGCTCGGTGGTGGGTTGGGGTGGGGGGGGGGAAAGGCTTAGAGTCTTGAGATGGTAAAGTATGAAAGTGTAGTTCATTCACTGAATAAGGGATGGGAGAGAGATATTTGTAATCCAGGGCAAATACAGAGAGAAGGCAATTACGTTGAATTCCATAGGTTCCACGGTGGTAAAATGAGATAACAGTCGCCGTAGATTTTATCCGTCGCCATTCCAAATCCACATATGAATTATCACCGAAAGTGACTTGTCACAGGGACCAACAACACACACAAAATGCTGGTTGAACCCAGCAGGCCAAGCAGCATCTATAGGGAGAAGTGCTGTCGACGTTTCGGGCCTAGACCCTTCGTCACGGCTAACCGAACGGAAAGATAGTAAGAGATTTGAAAGTAGTGGGGGGAGGGGGAAATGCGAAATGATAGAAGACCGGAGGGGTTGGGATGAAGGAAAGAGCTGGAAAGGTGATTGGCGAAAGTGATACAGAGCTACAGAAGGGAAAGGATCATGCGACAGGAGGCCACGAGCGTAAGAAAGGAGGGAGAAGGGATCACCAGAGGGAGATGGAGAACAGGCAAACAACTAAATATGCCTGTGATAGTGAATGAAGGGGAGGAGGGGCATTAACGGAAGTTAGGGAAGGCAAAGTTCATGCGAACAGGTTGGAGGCTACCCAGCCGGTATGTAAGGTGTTGTTCCTCCAACCTGAGTTTGGATTCATCTTGACAATAGAGGAAGCCGTGGACAGACATATCAGAATGGGAATGGGACGTGTAATTAAAATGTCTCACGCGTTAATGCCCCTCCTCACCTTCTTACCCCATCCCTGACATATTTACTTGTTATCTGTTCTCCATCTACACCCCCTCCTTTCCTTCTCCCGAGGCCTCCCGTCCCATGATGCTTTCCCTTCTCCAGCTCTCTATCACTTTCGCCAATCACCTGTCCAGCTCTTAGCTTCATTCCACCCCCTCAGGTCTTCTCCAATCATTTCGAACTTCCCCTCCCCCCACTACTTTCAAATCTCTTACTATCTTTCCTTTCGGTTAGTCCTGACGAAGGGTCTCAGCCCGAAATGCCGACAGTGCTTCTCCCTATAGATGCTGCCTGGCCTGCTGTGTTCCACCAGCATTTTGTGTGCGTTGTTGTTTGAATTTCAGATTTCCTCGTGTCTGCTTTTAGGGATATCGTCTTCAAGTGAATTGCCACACCACATACCCAAGCAAGGTTTAACACGTAAGTGGTCTCCACAGGATTCTCCAAACAAAACCCACTCCTGTGGATTATTCGCGGTGACAGGTACACAGTCGATGTGCACTGGATCGATAATCAAACCACCCTTATGGGCACAGGAGAGTTCCAAACAGTGACCCTTGGCCATTAGTTTCCTTGTCTAAAACCTCTTGTTCTCTTTCTTTGCGTCCTTCTGACTGTGAGTGTCTGTGTCCTCGCTTAGAACGAAACAAACTGTAAGTCAGACAGTTCCGCCTCCTTGATCACTCTCTCTGCAAAAATCAAAAGTGAGCTGAGAAAGTCAGCGGCTGACATCATTGTTAGTCCCCACCTCACTCAGGCACTCTCTTCAAGTGACAGTCCACAGCAACCGAGACTTCGGGATTCATAACACTTCCCCTTCCAAAAAAAAATCTTTTTGCTCTAAAAGAGAACAATTTTTAACTGCAAGCTACAGTATGTAAAATAATGCATGTATGGTTACCATGTAACACATTACAAAATCGTATACAAATACCAGATTCTGCTTCACTATTAAAACTGTAAGCTCAGCATCTGGAAAAACAATCGGCAATGATATTGTCCGTGCTTCTCATATGCATTATCACAATACTATATTCTTGCAAAATCAGACCCTAGTTTAACAATAACCTCGTTTTGTCCTTTACCTTAATCAAAAACACCAACAGATTGCTATCAGTATAAACTATAAGAGGTTACTTCTCAGGACAAACATCGGCATCAAAATGCCGCAAAGCCAAGATGAGTGACAGCAACTCTTTCTCTAAGAACCACAGAACATTACAGCATAGAAACAGGAGTTTTGGCCCTTGTTGGCTGAGCCGAACCATTTTTCTGCCTAGTCCCACTGACCTGCACCTGGGCCATACCCTCCAAGCCCCTCTCATCCATATATCTGTCCAAGTTTTTCTGAAATGTCAAACGTGAGCTCGCTAAGGTGGAATAATTTATTTGCTGCTCATTGAATTTTCTCGAAAAGTAAACTACAGGATGTTCAACATCATCATCATCTTTCTGTAATAACACTGTCCCGGCAGCTTCATCACTGGCATCCACAGCTACAGAAAATGGCTTTGTAAAGTCAGGTGCCCTGAGCACAGATTGATGACATAAAAATAGCTTTCAATCGATCAAATGCCTCCTGACAAGGCTCGTTCCAAACAAACTTTTTACCCTTCTTCAGGAGATTAGTCAGAGCAAGAGCGATATCAGTAAAGTTCTTGCTGAACTTTATCCAACCATTCCCAGAAACCTTCTAAGAGGCTTCTTAGCAGTCAGAATAGGAACTTGAGAAATTGCCTGGACTTTTGCCTGAACAGGAGCCCACTTGCTTTGACCTACAACATAGCCAAGATAAGTCACAGTGGCATGGCAAAACTCACTCTTAGCTAAATGTAAGGCTGGCCTGGGAAAGCCTGTCAAACAGCTTCTCTGCTGCAGAGATATGCTCTTCCCAAGAGTCACTCCCTGTGACTAAGTCAACAATATAGGCATCTGTGTCGAATTACAGAATCATTCATTCTCTGGAATGTTCCTGGACCATTTTTCATTCCAAGCAGCAAAACATTGTATTCATACAACACAGATGGTGTCACAAACGCAGAGGTGTCCCTCTGTCCGTCAATGGAACACACCAACACCCTGTCAACAGATCAATCTTTGTAAGGAATTAGCTCTACCAACTTCATCCCGCACTCTCCCACTGTAGCAGAGACTGACAGATACAGAATGAAACCCACACTCTCACACTGTAACAGAGACTGACAGATACAGAATGAAACCGACACTCTCCCACTGTAGCAGAGACTGACAGATACCGAATGAAACCCACACTCTCACACTGCAGCAGAGACTGACAGATACAGAATGAAACCCACACTCTCACAATATATCATAGACTAACTGATACAGAATGAACCCACAACCTCACACTGTGGCAGAGACTGACAGATACAGAATGAGCCCCATACTTTCGCACTACAGGGGAAACTTGTATATACAGTATGAAATGCACAGACGCACACTCCATGGGAGAGAGCGGGAGCCTGTGTGTGAGTATATCTGTGTTTGGCTGTGAGAGAGTGTATTTGCGTGCGCGCGTGTGTACGTGCGTGTGTATGTCAGAGACAGTATATATGTGTGTATGGAAGTCTGTTTGCGTGTGTGTGTGCGTGTGTGTGTGTGCGTGTGTGTGTGTGTGTGTGTGTGTGTGTGTGTGTGTGTGTGTGTGTTGACGATACTTTTCAATGTACCTTTATTTGATGTCGTGGCTTTATTTGACGGTCCTGCGAAGGGCACTGTAAAAGAAATGCCAAAGACACGAGAATCTTTATGTTAAACCAAGAGATCAAATCGGAACGGAATCTATACAGGTCAGAAAGTATTATGTTAAATCATGCCGGTATTTACATCACGGAGAAACGTGTTGTGGTTGTGCTCGTAACCCACAGTGCAGTGAATGGCAGCCTTATCATCTCAGTATATTCCTACAGCTAAATGAACACCACAGTGTTTCAGCTTCTAACTGTTCGTCAGATGGATTCAACAGCGGCTTTGTCCGTCAGCTTCAAAATCCACGGCACAAATAACAAATCTTATGCATGTACATTTTGTGATATGTATATATATATATATATATATATATATATATATATATATATACACACACACACACACACACACACACACACACACACACACACACACACACACACACAGATACTAAAGATTTGGAGAAGATAGTTTAAGAGATGGAGAGAACATTATACCGGGAAGGTGATCAAAATAACGTAAATATCGATGTCGTCCAGGACTGAAGGAGAACTGGACCGAGTGTCTGTGTACGCAATGAGTATGTTTTATATCTGGTGTCACAGTCGGACGGGATGGGATTGGTATGGTGTCTGAGCGGCCAAACTGGACAGCTGAATTAAAATGTGAAAGATATTAAACTGAAGTCCGCAGGAGGAGACTGGGAGGGTTTTCATGTGTCCCTGGATCCAGAGAACACTGAGGGGAAACCGGATCTATTTGTAGATGAAACAGCAGGTGTGACAGTGAAAGGTGCAGAAAATGATGGAAACATCGATTCCGGAATGCTTGTGGAAAGAGAACCACAGTTAAAGTTTCAGGTTGGAAAATGGGAACAGTCGTGACCGCTGTCAATACAAATGTGGAATGTTGTAAATGAAGCCGCTGATTGCTCACTTACTGGTCTCATTGCACATTTTGGTCGAATTACACAGAGGGATCTGAATGTGGTAATGCCAATGGTATTGACGTGTTTGTGTCACATCCCCACAGAATTTACATCTGAGACACTGCCGGTGATGTAATTTGTTTGTTCAGTAACAATGGTCAGAGGTGGGACCTTGTCACTGGAGATCGATCCCCTGTATAAATCAGAGCCCGTTGCTGTACATCAGCCCGGAGTGTCTTGCCGAGCTGTGGAATTCAGAGCAATCTCGTTCACTGCGTCACTCAAATGGGATATCCAGTAAACTGGCGGATTGAAAACATTTACTACCCTGTTATTTCAGCCGTTGGAATTCTCGGTAAGCCGCTGTCACTCCTGCAAACGGCAGAAACTGAGAGTTAATTCCGATGTTCTGAAGTGTTTCTGTTGCTACCTGTTTCCACAGCCACCTGTCCAGTCCCCGCATTTCAGTCATGGGCGGAAGGCGCTGACAATGTTAATCCCTTTGCTTTCTTAGCAGACAGCGCTCCATATTGGAGCCGAGATGCTGCCATTGACTGAAATCCTCTCCGCTGCCTCGATATCATGGAATAATTGTGAATCGAAATGCCTGCACAGGAGGACACCGGGCGACACTGCATCTGTGGAGAGCCAGCCGACCTTCTGTTCTGTCCGTAGGAATCGACTGTGAATTGCCTGAGTGGGTGATGGAACAACGAGAAAGTCTCATTTATGTTAGAAATATGAGAAGAGGGAACTGCCGATGTAGATTTCATTTCATTCCTGTCCGGCTCAGACCAGTGACGTTGGTGTATCATACCCTTTCCTTACTGCGGCCAGGAAGCGTTTAACCAGCTGTCATCTGGTCGGTTTGGGAATTCACCCAGATTGAACCCATTTACAAAACTCGCGGAGAGTTCTCTGTCACGCTGTCACTGCATTGCACACTGTCAGCGGGTTCATATGTTCTGGGTCCAGTTTCCACCATTTGGAAGCAAAAAAAAACACAAGATGAAGTCTAATAATAATAATTTTGTTCTATTGCCTTGACAGGTCAGTAATTTCTCTACTTCTTTCCCTCTCTCTTGCAGTGAACCTGGTGGCGATTGTTATCCTGTCCCGAGGAAAGTGCGATCTCTCCAAATGCATCACTCGCTACTTGCTGGGAATGGCAGCGGCCGATCTCCTGGTCGTTATCTCAGACCCTCTGCTGAAGTGGACTGTTCTCATATACTTTAAGTCTTCCTTCCTCTATTGGACTCCCGTTTGTAGGGTTGTTCTCTGCCAGCTGTTAGCAAGCACCGGGGTCTCTGTCTGGCTGACAGTCGCGTTCACCTGTGACAGATTTGTGGCCATTTGTTGTGAAAAGCTGAAAACTAAATATTGCACCGAAAGAACGGCGGCTGTGGTTATCGGGACAGTGAGTGTTCTGGGCTGTTTGGAAAGTGTCCCTTTCTACTTTACATTGGAGCCTTTGATGATAATTGATGGAGTTTTCTTTGGCTGTGACAGCAAAGAGAGTTCCTATACGTCCCCCTCGTGGGCCGCACTTCGTATGATTCATCGCATTTTCATGCCTTGTCTCCCGTTTGTTCTGATTTTATTGTTCAATGCTCTGACAGTCAGACGGATTTTTTCCGCCAATAAAGTCCGGATGGGCCTCCGGGGCCGCAGCATCGGAAAGAATGACAAGGACCCGGAGATGGAGAACCGAAGGAAATCGGTGGTTTTACTATTCAGTATAACCGGTAGTTTTATATTTCTGTGGTTAACTCTGCTGGTTTTTGATCTCTACGTACTGATTGCAAACATCCCTCGTTACTCGGACGCGGATCCGATATATATCGCAGAATCCACGGCGACGATGCTGCAGGTCCTCAGCTCCTGCAACAACACATGTATTTACGCCGTGACTCAGAGCAAGTTCAGAGAGGAGCTGAAGAACCCGGTGAAATACCCGCTGAAACTCTTAACCAAATTCCTTAAATCATAGAGCAGCGGTTTCTGCCGGAGATTTCAGTCAAACACCATGTTTCCTCCATAATCTATCCACTTGCCGATATGTAGAACCACGGGCAACAACTGAGCGCTCTGAAATACGCAGGCGTTTTGTGATGATATATTCCACTCGCTGTTTACCCCGTACAGGTGAAATGTGTCCTTCATCAAATATGTAATATGTAGCGGTCACCTCAGCTGTAATTCACCCCGATGAAGGGTCCATAGTCAGATCCCGTCCATTTTACTTTAATAATCTCCATCACATCTGACAGCGTTTTACTCTGGGCTGGTGCAGTTAGGAAGAATCCTCTCCCTTTTCTCCATTCTCTCCGTTGTTTCTGATTCATCCTTCTCAGTAATGCTCACGGCGTTTTACTCCCGATATCTCTCACGTTGTCCTCGCTCACTCCTTCCCCCACGCCGGTGAGGGGAACTGGATCAGACTGAAAGACTGAAGCACAGCGGAGGTGTGTGTGTGTGTGTGTGTGTGTGTGTGTGTGTGTGTGTGTGTGTGTGTGTGTGTGTGTGTGTGTGTGTGTGTGTGTGTGTGTGTGTGTGTGTGTGTGTGTGTGTGTGTGTGTGTGTGTGTGTGTGTGTTCTTTACTATTCCAACTCCTATTCCATCTCCGGACTGCTCCGCTTTGTCTTTTCATATCTGCCCCTTTATCTCCGTTCACATCCTGAGCTCCCGTGAATCTCTGTACCCTGTTTCTCTCTGTCCGCACGTCCGGTCCCGATCTGAAAAGAATTTAATCTCCTTGCAGACTAGTGTGTTTCACCGTGAGGAAGACATGATCGGGCTGGAACATGGCGTGTGGTGCGTTCTTTTCCTTCTTTTTCAACAGCATCTCCATATCCGTCCTGCTCCTTTGTTGTCCCGGCATCTCTCCGGCTTTATCTTTGTTCACATCCCGAGGCCCCGTCACAGTCTGTTTCTTTCCCTCTGTTTCCCTCTGTTCACTGTTTCTCTCTGACCACACCTTCCGTCCGGTCGCGTCCTGAGCAAAGGAAATCTAATTGCAGTAACATATATTTATATTGATCATCAATATACGCTGAAATTGAATCAACTTCCAGAGCCACGGGAAAAAAAGTTATTTGTTTATTTTTTTCTCTCTCCAACTAACTGAGCTCTACCTGGAAGTTTTATCGATATATGAAAAATAAAAGAATGATACTGAAAATCTGAATTAAAATTACTTTAAAAGACGTTGTACCACTCTGAGGCGGAGCATTACTCACTCTGTTGCATTTCCAGTTCCGTCTCACTGATCTCTGTCCTGCCGCCGATCAGCGTTACACAACAAAGGTGATTCTCCTCGCCCGGGGATGACAGAAGTAAGAGTCGACACCGCAGATGTCTTTTCGAGAGCGGCATAGATTTATGCACCTCGCGCCAGGTATTAACAACTCAACGCTTTATCATAAATAGTGTTTCCAGTGATACGTAAGGATTATGTCCAATCTCCGGCCACCGTGAACACAAAAGCAGCGTGAATCCCAAGCGACGTCATTCTAGTCTTGGCCAATTTAACTCCCAATCAGACTGAGTGGTTTAAAGACTACGACATAATTGCCTGGCAAGATTAAATGACAGGAGCGTCGCATACCGGAGTTGGTGCTGACCCAGGGTTAATTTTGTTTCGTGTCTGCAGTGCAGTTTCTTATGTTGTTTACTGTTGTCCAAGTCCAATCGCAAACTGGACAACATCTGCAGAATCTGGAAATCAAAGTAATATGCACACATTCCTAAGGAGCTCAACAGGCCGGGCAGAATCTGTGTAAAAGTGTAAGCAGTAAATGTTCCGGGCCGACACACTTCATCAGGGAGATCCAATTTAATAGGATCGGACGTTTCTACCATAATTATATGTACAAGATAATGAGCGGTATTGATCGTGTCGATAACACGTGTCTTTTTCCCCGGGACAAAATGGCTAAAACGCGGGGTATACTTTTAAGGTGCTTGGAAACAGGGAGTTCAGAGTTCAGTTTTCACACGGAGAGTGTTGGGTGTGTGGAATAAACTGCCGGCAGCGGTGATGGAAGCGAATACAATAGGGTGTTTAAGAGCCTCTCAGACAGGTACATGGGACTTTGAGAAGTAGAGGTCTATGCACCAGGGAAATCCAAGGCAGTTTCTAGAGTGGGTTTCATGGTGGGCACAACATTGTGGGCCGAAGAGTTTCTATGTTCTATGTTTTTTAATTGCAGTGTCGGCGACAGGTGTTAGACACCCAGGCATGCCTCTTACAACTGCTGGTCATTGTGCAGAGCACTATGCACTGGGTTGACTGCGGCCTCGTGTCGTTTGGTTAGATTGCCATCAGTAAACCCTTGACATGCTATCTTGCTAATCGCCCTTAAGTATTGCAAAAAATTTACTCATTATCACGACCTGGTTTCGGAACTGGTAAAATAAGGGACCGCAGGTTGGTATAAGCCCTTGCTAATCGAAACGTGTTGTTATGACAGGATTCATGCTTTACATTGCCTCCAGTGACAAATCATATTGTCGTATAGAGGGTAGAATAGCAAAGGTCTTCGTGTGGTGGGGCAGAACGTACGTCACTCGTGATTTTTGTTTATCGCCCACCGAGAGGGAGTTGTCTAAGAAAGCAGCAAGACTACGACATGCTCAGGCAAAGCAGGGGGAGCAAACAGGGCAATCTTTGCTTTAACGATGAAGAAGGAAATATTACACAACCAGCCTGAGCGGAATGAAGTAGTCGAGTAGCGTTAGTATTAGGCAGAGTTATACACCGTGTGCGGTTTAACTCCTGTAAAGTCTGAAGCGCGGGTCCGAGTATTTCAGGAGTTGCAGGGGGTTTGATGGCTGTGGTGACATGAGGGGTTAGGTTTGGCAGTTTAAATCGGTCATTCTGATATTCTCTCGAAAACCCTTCTTCCACTTTGTCCTTTGGACCATAATAGATGTGTTCTGTTACAGAAAGAGTTTCTGCTCTGTTAGTCACGGAAAGGAGCTTCTGGTGATTGCTCGGCTGAGATGTTTCAGTGTATCGGACGGTGCGATGGAAATGCATCAGAGGTCGGCCTGTCAGGATAAGCTGTCGTTGGTTAACATCTCAGTCCAAGTGTATTTCCAATTCTGTGTATGGCAGCGCAGAGTTGTTCTGCAAGTCTATCATGTGTTAGGGAAACGGGAAATGAAGTCAGTTATATTATAGAAAATAGACAATAGACAATAGGTGCAGAAGTAGACCATTCGGCCCCTCGACTCTGCACCGCCATTCTGAGATCATGGCTGATCATTCACTATCAATACCCAGTCTCTGCCTGTCCCCATATCCCTTGATTCCCCTATCCATCAGATATCTATCTAGCTCCTTCTGGAAAGCTTTTGTCTCCTGTTTTTTGCCTGCACCTTGTTCCCTCTCCAAAATTACTATGCTGACGGATTGCCCCACACGGGCAGCCGAGCACGGTCCCCTTTAACCTCGTCCCCATGGTAACGGAATATCCATCATCATCGTTTTCCCCTCTATTCCTCTGGGGAATTCCTCTATTCCTCTGTACTTGTACTGCAGGCCAAGTGGGTTCCACACACCACTTTTCAGAACATCTGAACATTTCCAGGCAAGGAGTTATAAATTTCACAAATTTGTCCCATATTCGAACTTCAGGAGGGGTCTACAGCACAGTTACCGCTGTGGTGCCAACCATAATTTTTTTTTGATATTATGTAACAAGATCCTGTTCTGAATTCGCTTCTTTTCATTTCTCCTGTTCTGTTTCCTGTTCTAATACGCAAATTATAGTCGTGTCCTCCTTTTTCAGTCCCTGCGACGGTTCAGAAGGGACACTAAAAGTGTGTTCATCTTTCCTTCGATAGATCTTTGTCTTGCCGTTTGTCCCCCTCCTGCCGCTTTGCTTCGGATGCCTGAACGTTATCAGACGGGGACGGGGTGATTGATCCAGCCGTACAGCTTCTGCTTACATGAAAACTTAGACCAGACCTGATTCCTGCCTGAGCACAGGCTGTCCAGGTGAGGATAGAGACTTTGAGATTCCTCACCTTTCTTTTGTTTGGACATGGTTTGGAGTGTCAGTCTATAGTTTTTTCGGAGGTTGGTGTGGTTTGGTTAACTCCAGACGAGTTTACTGTCTATTAATTGCACAAACTAGACAAGGTTTCTCCGAGCCGGGTTGTGAAGAACAGCAGCACAAACAGCACTCAGAACGCACAACACACAACGCTGGAAGAACTCAGTAGGTCAGGCAGCATCCGTGAGAAAAGAGTAGCGAACGTTTCGGACCGAGACCCTTCATCAGGAATGGGGTGGGGGAAGAGCGGACCGAAGCCCAGTAATAGAGATAGGGGAGGGAGTAGGATCTAAAAGCCACAAGTGGAAAACCAGTCAGAGGAAAGATAAAGGGGAGAGGGAGGGGATAAGCATGAACGAACTATAGAAATAAAGAAGCAGAGCACACAACTACTTATGAAAGAAAGGACGGAATCCTCCGATAAGCCAGGCACAAATAAACAAAGTTGCCTGAATCAAAACACGTTATTATATAATCATAATCCCACGTAGGGTCTCGTTTTCAAGCACAAGCGTGAAGGAAATTTCGTTCCGTTCGCCTCTTCAAGTCCTATTTATATCGCAGATGCTGGAAATTCAAGCAACACACACAAAATGCTGGTGGAACGCAACAAACCAGGCAGCATCTGGAGGAAGAAGCACCGTCGACGTTTCGGGCCGAGACCCTTCATTAGGACTAACTGAAAGGAAAGATTTGAAAGTAGTGGGGTGAGGGGGGCGGAAATGCGAAATGATAGGAGAAGACCGGAGGGGGAGGGGTGAAGCTGAGAGCCGGAAGAGTTTGGCAAAAGGGATGCCGGAGGCCTCCTGTCCAATGATCCTTTCCCTTCTTCAAAGCGAAACACGCACCAGATGGCGAACTCGAACTTGCCTTTGCTGCCCCTAGTTTCTCCATCGTCCGTTATGTCGGAATCATGCTCGACGACGACAATTTGCCAAAAATAGTTTGAAGATGAAATTCTTTACCGGACTTCAATTGGCGAATATTTTAGGTCATGGAGAGTCAGCGTGTGTGGAACTTTAAGGTACAATTGAAAAGCTTGTCTTTATATCTGGTAGCAAAAAGTTTGCCAGACCTTCCCAGAACAGTGGAATTAGTTCATAATGTAGTTCTCGCGATTTGTGACTCATCCACTTACACTCATCTCACTTGTGTAGCTCTAAGGAGTAGCAGTGCCAAGCACGATATTCATCCGGAAAACGCAGAATTCCACAATATCTCTAAACTACAGCAACATACAGCCCTGTGAAATTTATAATCGGAAG
>NW_026779636.1:65000-85000 GCF_030144855.1 Hypanus sabinus
ACTGGAGAGAATATGATTGGTTCAGAGGAAGAAGTATAACTAATTTCACGTCACAGAAATTCACCCAGGAATATCTAAATAAAGTGCTAATGAAAAACCGGTGAAAAATATTGGAGAATGATTATGTATTCAGTCCAGCAGAAACTTCAGATAGAAGGTCACCTGATGATTTTCATTTTGGATTTACTGTTTAAGCTCTTAGAACTAGTGTAGAAGACTTGAGAAACGTGTCGTTGAATCAGAATAAATTCCATAAGACCAAAGGCCGTAGGAGCAGAATTAGGCCATTCTGTCAATCGGGCCCGCTCCGCCATTCCATTATGACTCATTTATTATCCCTTTAAAGACAGTTTTCCTGCCTTCTCCTCATCGTCTTTAATCTAGCAAACTCCTACTTAAGTATAACTAATATCTTGAACTGTACAGCCAAAGAATTCCACAGATTCACTGCCCTCTGGCTGAAGATTTTTTTTCCCATCTGTGTTCTAAATGAATCTCTTTTAATTCTGAGGCGTTGATCTCTGGTTCTAGACTCCCCACTGTAGGAAATGTCCTTTCAAAATCCTCTGTCCCAAGAGCTTTCAATTTTCGATAGTTTGCCACGAAATCTCCCTTCTTACTGCTAAACTCCAGTGCATACAGATACAAAGTTATCAATCCGCAGTGATTGTTTTCAATCCTCTGTATCGGGAGCTTTCAATGTCCGATAGTTTGCCACGAGATCTCCCTTCATACTGATAAACTCCAGTGCCTATAGACGCAAAGTTATCAATTCGCAATAAATGTTTTCAACCCAGCTGCTTGCAACACAAGACACGTCAAACAGGGTCACAGTTCAATACAATTACAGCGCGAGAAAAGAGAATGAAACCTCGGAAAGCATAAACCGGGTGGATAGTTGAGAAACCGGTAGAACAGCTGATGTCAGTCGAGGAAGGAAGTTAATTGACTATTTCCTACGTCCTTCACACACATGAAGAGGAAAATACTTACGTCACGTCTCCGTCTAAATGTGCAATGTGAAATCATAGTACTTTATAATAAATAGAACAATCAATGTAACATAGAAATACACTCAAATCACCGTGAGTTAATCAGTCTGATGGTCTGGTGGAAGAAGATGTCCCGGGGTCTGTTGGTCCGTGCTTTTATGTTGCGGTACCGTTACTTGGATGGTAGCAGCTGGAACAGTTTGTGGTTGGGGTGCCTCTGGTCCCCAGTGATACTTTGCACGCTTTTTTACACTTGTCTTTGTAGATGTCCTGAACCATGGAAAGTTCACAACTACAGACGTGCCGGGCTGTCCGCACCACTCTCTGCAGAATCCTGCGAGTAAGGGAGGTACAGTTCCCATACTAGGTAGTGACGCAGCCAGTCGTGATGCTCTCAATTGTGACCCTTTAGAAAGCTCTGAGGATTTTTGGGCTCATACCAAATTTCCTCAACCGTCTGAGCTAAAGGAGGCGCCGTTGTTCCTTTTTCACAACGCACCTGGTGTTCACAGATCACGTGATGTTTATGCCGAGGAACTTAAAGCTGTTCAACCTCTCAACCCCAAATCCAATTATATCCCGTCTCCATTCCTCCTGTAGTCCACAATCAACTCCTTCATTTTAGCCACATTGAGGGAGAGGTTGTTTTCTTGACACCACACTGTCAGAGAGATGACTTCTTCCCTGTAGGCTATCTCGTTATTGTTTAGGGCCAATCAATTTAGTGTCCTCGGAAAATTAATTAGCAAATTATTGGTGTGGGTAGCGGAACAGTCATGTGTATACCAGGAGTAAAGGAGCAGATTTGGTACACAGCCCTAAGGGGCTCATGTGTTGAGAGTCAGAGTGGTGGAGATGATGGAGCTCTCTCTTGTGAATTGTGAAGTTATACATTTTAGCATTATGGAAAGTATTAAACGATTTTTTAAACGCATCTAATGTTCCTCATGCTCGACATCATTACTATAAAGGCACTGTGCTGCAAACCTGCTACAGCAAGATTAACGTGAATTTGCTGTATGAGATTACTATCAGGCCAATAGGAAATTTGTCCCCATATGTTGTCGAATTAGAGAGAAGTTGGGCCGATGAAGAATTACATCTCATCCGGACTGTAGGATTCGATGCTTGCTGAAACTAGAAAGCTTCAGCCGGACAGAGAAAAGGCAATTATTCTCCCAGCATCATACTGGTATAGCAGACAAACCGGAAGTTTAAATAATGGGAAAAATCCGAACAAGAGGGAAAGAGAATGGATTGGCAGACACGGCCAGGTCACTAGGAAGGTTAGAAAATGGACACTTCAACAATGGATCTGTGTGTTTTAAATCCCGGATATCAGGGTGATATAACGTGCAAGGCAAAATACATTTTTCAGAACGGAAAGACAAGCAATCTAATCTATAATAGAAAATTAAATGATTTTTCTTCTGAAATGACGGAAAGGCAGAACTGCTGGGAACTAACTTTTGCAGGTAGTTCAATTCATTAATGTGCTTAAAGAGTACGTATGCTTTTTCTTAGATATTGGAGAATTATTTGACCCTTTCATTTGAGCGGTACAGACTTCTGAAACATTTCAAAACTAAAGTAACCGGGGAGAGAAGAAGAGCTTTGAACTGCTCTCTGAATCTGGTCTGGGTCACTCCGTAGATAAATGTATTCGTGCAGATGCTGAAATTCTGGATCACAGAACCCCAAAACTGTGCCTGAAAAAGCCGAATGGACGTTTCCAGGTCTGTGTAGAGGCATCGCATGAGAATGAAGACCAGACTGGTTGTCGCCCAACAGAGAAGGAAACTCGTCGACAGGCTGAAGAGCAGAATGATGGATTGTCTCCGACTCTCCATCTCAGGATCTCGCTGGTTCCCGCAATTTCCCTATCCCTTCAGCCCCGTGCGGACCCTGCCCGCCGCCAGTATCTGTCTGACGGTCAGAGCATTGAGGGTCAAAATGAGGAAGAAAGGAAGTAGCGGATTCAACAGACGGTCCACCCAATAAAACACCTCAAACGATCCCGAGAAAAGAAGTGCGGACCAACCGAAACAGATCCAGTCACCCCTCACCAGCAAGGCTACTCTTTCCATGTATATGAAAAAAAATGATGATCTTTAAACAGAAACCGATCGATATTGCGCCGATCACCAAACCCGCAATTTTGGGGGTGCAGTATTTTGTTTTAAATTTAGCGGAGCAAATGGCCACAAAGCGATCGGAAGTGAAAGCGACAGTAAACCACACGGAACAGTCAACGGCCACGTGACACATGACGTAGTGGACAAGGCAGAACGGAGCGTTGTCCAGGACTCCGGAATGAAATCCGTATGCTCGACCCATCTGGTAGAACAGGACTTCGATAATCACCACCATTAGATCGGCTGCAGCCATCGCCACCAGGTACCGCGTGACGCATTTGGAGAGACCGCAGTTTCCTCGGCTGAGAATGATGATCGCCACAAGGTTAACTACAGTGAAGCAAAAATGACCAAAAATAAGAAAAAAAAGTAAATCAAATGCAATGTTTGCAGACGTACAGCCATCAGTTGTTCGTTCATCACTGCTGGACATTATCAGAGGAAGTAATAAATACCCATCTATATGTGATTAGTTTGAACAACTGAGCACATTATAAAGCGTTTTACAGTAGCGCATACTCACATTAATCTCTTCAACTTCACAGATGCAGCAGCGATGAGCAGAGTCCAAGAATGATGGATCACAGAAACGGGTCCTTCGGCCCAATATCTCCATGCCGACCGACCTGGCCACCTGAGCTGGTCTCGTTTGTTCCCGTTTTGAACTCATCTCTCTAAGTTTTTCACATTTCTCAATCTGTCCAGGTGTATTTTAAATTTTGTTAATGAACCTCTATCGCCCGTTTCCTTTGTCAGAGCAACTTCTGTGTGAGAAAACATTGCTCGGAATCAAACTACATTTCTGCCCTCTGAAGTTAAAACTACCTCCTTTTGTTCACGATTAACTTACCTCACGGAGATGAAAGGCAGTATCTATACATTATCATGACTTTATGCACCTCTATTCAGCTATCCGTCAATCACCTGCCTCAAGGAATAAAATCCAATTCGGCTGAAACTCTCCCTGTAACTCAGGCCCTGGAGTCCACGCAGCATCTTAGTAAATATTATGTGCATTCTTCTCAGCGTAATTCTGCCTTTCCTATAACAGGGCGTCCAAAAGTGTTCATGAACTCCAATCGCGTATCACCAAGGAAAGAGGTAGTGTAATTAAAGTGTGCATCTATGCTTCTTTACAACGGTTTTAGTTATAGTTCGATGGCAAAGTCAGATTCTGAAACCAAAATCTTGCACCCCAGCCATCTTCCGTCTTTTTTTCTTTTGCTGCTTCGTGGACAAACCATTGCGCTGAGCAGAACATTTTTACACGGTTTGGAAATTGCACAGCACTTTATTTTTTTTTAATCTGTAATATGCTTGTCAAACAATGACAAAACATAACTCACAACACAGGTAAACCCTGTCAGGAAGTCACCTCTGACAGGGAGTATACCAAAGTGAAATGTTCTGACTGAACGGCGTTGGAGGTTTCTGTCTTTATTGTGACCATTAATGACAGTGTTGTAACTTGAAACAATGAAGCAAACTTTAAACAAAAAATACATTGAAGCTCTAAAATGTTCCAATGCAAATGTGGAAAGTTAATCCGGGACTGTTAGTATTTACGGTTCTGTTCGGAATGTTCCCAATTTCTAAACGGCATAAAAGTTGTAAATAGCTAGTAAATGAACTCAAGCAGTTATAACAAAGCCCAGAGATCAAATTTCTTTCGAACCGACTGGTTAAAACTCTTCACGGATCACACGTTGTTGACAGTCCACCGCGTCTGGATGTTTCCGTCCTCAATGTAGCTGCAGCACAGAATGACATTCTTCTATAGATAATCGGTTACCAATGATGAAAATAACTGGTTCATTGATTGTTGCTAATTACTGCTAATTAACAATTATTTCTCTGCTCTAACGAATCGTAATGCCAGTGGGGAAGCAACACGCCTTATTTCATTGAACTGAACACAACACCATTCTTAAAGCCTCAAGAGGCGGCTGACGCTGGGACTGCAAAACTGAGTTGTTGTCAAACTACTCCGTGTAATGACAGGACATTAACTGCGCATCGCTAGTGACGACAGTAGTGTGTAATCCTGTGGGTGAGTCCACCTCATCAGCGCTCTCACATTGCGAGTGGATTCTCTGTCTTGTTATTTTGCTGTGATGACGCAGCTTTAATATGATTCATTCTCCGGTGATTTTTTTTTTTTTGGATATGATACATTAGCATTAATGTTGGTTTTTTTTTCTGTCGCAAACCCTCACTGTTTGCACTTTTACCGGAGTCAGTCGCAAACACAGATGTTGGCGAGTATGCGGCGGGAAATGCAAACCAATGACCCCAGCATTACAGACATTGTCCGCTGCTGTACCAGACAGAGAAAAACAGAAAATATTGTGTCAACACCGGTTTTAATGCAATTAAGTACCAGTGACGATATTACAGAGGCACCAGGTGATTTTCGAAGTTGGATTTCAGAAAGAAGTTGATTCAGGAAAAAAGTGCGCATTAAGCTGCTAAAGGTAAGTATGTAAGTGTGCACCTCTTAAATATCTTATCACGAGTATGTATAAAATGTCCTACTCGTGCTGTGGAGTTTGAAACTGTAAAGTGACGGACAAAGCCGGTGTGGAATCCACCTGAGGAACAGTTAGATACTGAAATACTGTTTCACTTAGCTGTAGGAATACAATGGGCTGATAAGGCTGTCACTCACTGTCCTGGGGGTTACGAGCACAACCATCAACACGTTTCTCCCTGGTGTGAATACCGTTATAAAATAAAATACTTTCTGCCGTCTGTAGATTTCATTCCGATTCTTCTCATGGTTGAACATAAAAATGCCCGTGTCCTTGGCATTATCTTCGCAGTGCCCTGCAGAAATAAGTGCAGGACCGACAAGTAGGGCCACCCCGTCACATAAAGCCATATTAAAATCCAATATTGGCACACACTCGCTCAGACGAATACACACACACACACAGTCGTGAACACAAACACATGGACTCAACATCCACACACATACACAAACACACATGAACGTCAGTACATATATTAAATTCTTTGTCGATCTCCCAGTTCATGCCTTTCTCTTCCCAATCGGAACGCGCTGAACACGATGTTTCACGGTGGAGTCGGCATTTCGATTAAGGGGTTGAAGAAGCAAAAGCGGAATTGAAACAGCTGCAAGGCCATGTTGCAGAAGCAAGGATTATTTACAGCAGAATAAAAGAAGAACAACAATAAATTGGGAGAACAGAGTAATAGGCCAGTCGACCAGAGAGAGGATAGGATTGAGCATGCAGTTGATCACAAGGTGAAAATGAAGAGAGGGTTAATATGCAGTTGACATAAAATGCGGAATTAGTGAGTGAGAACGATAGCAGTGCAGAGACAATCGACAAACGGGAGACACTCAGTCGGATAATTTAAGAGTGTGGGTTCCATTCTTCACCTGCCCGTCACGGGTAGATTGTGGAGGGGTGGTCCATCCTGTACCCACCAGTCTGCGGTAGAGTGTGGAGGGGTGGTTCGTCCAGTACTCACCAGTCTCCGGTGCAATGTGACAGTGTGGGGATCATTTTATAGATATCAGTCCCTGGTACAGACTGGGAGTGTCCGGTTCTTTAGTTCTCACTCTCTGGTTCAGTGTGAGAGTGTGCATTTCATATTGTACATACCAGTCTCTGTAGAGTGTGCGACTGTGTGTGTCATTCTGTATCTGTCACTCTCTGTTACAGTGTGCGAGTGTGTGTGTCATTCTGTATCTGTCAGTCTCTGTCACAGTGCGAGAGTGTGGGTTTCATTCGGTGTCTGTCGCTCTCTGTTACAGTGTAAGAGTGTGGGTTTCATTCCGTATCTGTCATTCTCTGTTACTATGTGAGAGTGTGGGTTTCATTTTCCATTTATCTGCCTCGGATCCACCGTTAAGTGTGTCTTCTCAGTCCTGTACCTGTGAGACTCTGATGCATTCTGAGCCCGTGTATTTTTTCTCCTTTTTTTTCCAGCTGTCCGTCAAACCTGGTAAATAATCTTAAAATAGATTCTGTATTCCATGAGCTATTTTTAGAGCACGAGTCTCCTGCAGTCGGTTTTTGTTATGATTGTGAGATGGACAGTGCACCGATGAATGATGACGGCTGTATCCAGCAGGACATTCAGCGTCGTAGAATCATATGGCAAACAGACCATTCGGCCCGACATCATTCTGCACGCTATTTTTTTACTCAACCACATAGAACCAATTGAGCAGCACGTGATTTGCAACTTTCTGTGGTTTCGCAAAACAACCTCGTAAATGTTGAATGAAAATGATTAAATTAAATAAATTCATTAATTTATATAAATAAGTGAGTAATTAAATTAATAACTTGCTCCACATAAGACCAACTGAGGCAGAGCGTTGCATGTTCCAGCAGTATTTATGTGAATACATTTCCTCTCAGCAATTCTAAATTGCTACCTTCACCGTGATCTGCTCTGTTATGTTTGCCGATTCTGTCACATATTTCTCAATGTGCACCAGAGCATTAGTCTATTTGAGTTATGTCCCACTCATAAATAATATAATATTCATTTCGATTTTCTTAGATAACCTCAGAATTGTCTGCAAATGCCATGCCTTTCCCATTGATAAAAGTTTGTCTACGTTGTTCTGTGCAGCACCGAATGAGTTTGTGAATAGGAATGCGAGGGAAGGTAAATTTTCAAAGTTGGAATTTCCCAAAATTCCAAATTGCAGCATCCGGTTAATTGATGAAATCCGGAGAATTTGGCGTCACTGGTTACGTCACAGCTTAGCCGGGAATGTTCCGCTCGTCAGGGACATGGTGGACGGAAGAATTTGTTCCTGTGTAGCAAGACACCGTGATCTATATTACACTCACCAGTGCAGAAGAACGAGATGAATGGAGGAGAATAGGCAGCTGATGATTAATAGATTAATATTACAAGGTGAACACGTCACATGGACATGTTGGGATCCTGGGAACAGTACAGCACGGGAACAAGCCCATTGACTCACAACTTCTGCTCTGAACAAGATACCGAATGAGACTAAACTCTGATGACTGTACACGACCCATCTCCCTTCAGTCACTGCCTACACGTGTGCTTTGATTTAATATTTACCGTTCTGGAAGCTGGAGGGTATATCTCAAAAGATGGCAAACCTGTACTATCAGCTCCCTTGTTGATGTACATATTTTAGAAGGGAAGAGGAAACACCTAATTTAACAAAAAGTTGAATGCTCAGTTAGACTTTCCGGGAAGGGAGCAGGAAGGCTGGTGAGTGAGAGAAACCATCAATCGGTACACATATAGACTTAGTCATGACACAGCATGTCATGGCCCGGTCTGTGAAAACCGCATTCCGGTTCATGTTCCAGTCCCAATTCCTTATTCCAGGTTTTCCGGGTTTCTCCAGTTTCTGTTCAGGCAACTGATTCTCGTTTGGGCTGGTTCATAAGTAGCTTCACGATTCAGCCTCTGGCTGCCGGATTGTTTCTGTCCAAACCCCTTGTCTACATCCATTCCCTTCACCTTCCTCCTGAAGCCTAGCATAGCATAGCTTTGCCTCGCCTCGCTTTGTCTCTGCCTGGAGCCTTGCCTCACCTCGCCTTGCCTCTGTCTGCAGCCTTTCCTCGCCCTGCCTTGCCGCTGCCTGGAGCCTTGCCTCGCCCTGCCTTGCCTCTGTCTGCAGCCTTTCCTCGCCTTGCCTGTGTCTGGAGCCTCGCCCTCATTGGAACTGTCTGTCTGTGTCCACGCCTTCGCTAGGTAGGTCCGGCCGTTTTGCCGCTGCCTAGCATTGGGAACTGTGTCGTCGTGTTCAGCGTTCTGTGTGATGAGTCCCGGCCCTATGTCCTGTACCCAAGGACGGGTCCCGGCTCCGTGTTCCATGTTCCTGACTCTCCCTCGACTCAGGCTCAGTGTCCTTCGCTCCCGTTCTTCCTCGATCAAGTCTCTGCGTTCCTGCCTCTCCCTCGACCAAGTCAAGGCTTCGGGGTCTCGTCCCGTCCCAATCACGTCCAAGATCATTGTCCTGTCCAAGCCACGGCTATGTGTTCTCGTCTTGTCCATGTGCATCGCCCAGCCCAAGAGTTCCGTGCCCATCCCGGTGCTGGGGTTCCCTCGTCCTGTGCTGGGGTTACCTTGTCCGGTTCATGAGTCTCACCTACCGTCCTGTAACCTCTTCATGTCCTCGCCTGGTTCTGGGGTCCGAGCCCGAGTCAAGACCCAGGTTCTGGGTCCTTGTCCAGTCTCTGGCTCGGAGCCCAAGGCCAGGCTCGTAGTCCTCGGTTCGATGTCCAGGTTCCCTATCCTAGTCAGGACCAAGCCCAGGCCCGGAATCCTTGTCTCGTCTGGGGCCTGTGTCATGTGCAGCGTCCTTTCTTCCTTCCTTCCCCTGCTTCCTCCTCGCGCCTAGTCCTGTTCCTGGTAGTTCAGTGTCTGTGTTTTGCTTTTGGGGCCACTCCCAGCCCCTCCCCCCCCCCACACATATGACACAGCAAGAGGATCAGGAGTTAAAAAAGGTACAACGTGCCGAGGAATCTGAAGAGTTTGAGAAATATCGAGTGATGCAGGCACGGAATCGGATTGTAATTAATAACGGTAAATCTGTGGTGCCCAAATGGGAAAGAAATCAAGTGATGTATTGGCACCATGGCAACTGTGGGCATCAAGGTTCAGATAGATCTATGCAATCGTTGAAGAATCTGTGTTGGTGCCGAAATTGCGAGGAGATGTACAACATTATAGTAAGAGTTGTTTGGTTTGTGCCCGCTGAGAACCCCGATAAATCGGCTAGATAAGCAAAATGACTAAACGGCCCATGGGTCCCGGTCTTACCCTATGTTCTGAGAATAGCCCTCAGTACAGAAGCATCCTCTCCCGCAATTATACGTTTTATGTTGACGATCGGGAGAAAAAATGAAAGGGTTAGATTTATCGAAGAACGAGTGTGATACATTGGAATGAACAATAGCAAACAGCAAATAATTGACTCTTTTATGGAGGCTCATTATGATGCCGCCTATAACACGTGACGGAAGAAACGGCAGAGCGATGCTTGTTTAGAGGTGCGAGCAAAACCGCGGGCGGTTAAAATATGACAGAAGGTTATGATGTCACTATATCAGCCGAGCCCCATTAACCCTTCCAGATTAGTCGGGACAGAGTAAGTCCATCAGTATATCGAATTCAGACCGCTCCACATAAGTTAGGTTGGTATCATATGAACCAACTCAAACACCTTGGAGACAGTCAATGTCCTCTCGTAACTGAGTTCCAGAAAACATATTGTCAATGGGATGCTCTGCTCCGAGATGAGATTATCCTCTTGCATTTACGTTTCAGGCAATCGACGGTGATGTGGATGATGGAGCGGTTGCCCCCTCAGTAAGTTGGGCGACTACTTCCATTTTGTACCCGGAGGATCGAGACAGTTCACATCTCTGCACCCGCCCGAGCCAAAGCGGAGACACTGGAAAAGAGAAACAGATGGGAACGTGTTTGTTGCGTGGACCTTTGGAAATAAAGTGGGTGATAATTTATCTGATATGAATGGATTTTAACAAGGCGTTAAATTTATCCATCGTAGGACCATTCATAATGTCAGAAGATTTGGTATCCAGGGAAAGTTCGCTGATGGATTCTGACCTGACGCCCACAGAAGACAGAGGATAGTTGTCGATGGATTTCTCCCTGGATTTTGGTGACAGATTTCCTGCAGAGGTCTGTACTGAGACCGCCGGCTTTTCGTGTTTTTATGAACGATTTAGATGAGGAAGTGGTAGGGTCGTTTATTGTGTTTTCAGTGATGTGGAGGTTGGTGGAATTATGGATGGTATAGGAGGTTGTCACAGATTACACCAGGACAGTGACAGGAAGCAGAGCAGGGCTGAGCGGTTACAGATGGAGTTAAACCCGGAAAGGTACGAAGCGATTCACTTTGGAAAGATGGATTTGAAGGCAGTAGTGATATTTTCTAGTGTCAACCCAGGGCCGCACATTAGTGTGAGTTCCACAATGGAAACAGAGTGATGAGACTCTCTCCAATAAGCCGAGGCCCGCTCATCGGTCCGAGTACCACAACTTAATCACAAATAATAGCACAGCCTGGAAACCTGCAGATTGTTCACAGATTTCACTTTCTACTTTTGTTCAAAGAGAGAATGGATGGAGAAATAGTGGTAGTATTGTGGGGGGTTGGAGAATATCTTTAATTTTAAACAGACTACATCGTACGTAACGGATAGGAAGTGGTCAAGTCATTCACTGGCAGAGGTCAGATTCCTACCGAACGGCCCGTGTCTGCGCTGGAAAACATTGTTCTTCAAACTGTCTGCAGCCCTCGCTAATTTCCCGAGGTCACGCTCCCTTTTTGATCACACGTCTCTGAAATATCGCTGAGGATCTTTTACAGTGTTTAGAGGAATATGTGCAGTGTATTTTATTTTAACAAATGTCAGCTGTCATTGTGATTTCCATCACTCAAACCCCCGGAATGTCTGGAACGAACGAACGAAAAGATGAATGAATGCTCCCCTTTAATAAAGAAGTTTTCTCCATTTCATCCGCCAGCTCCTTCCACAACTTCAGAAGCGAATGTGCATGGTCAAAAATTACAAGGTAGATTGACTTCAAGATGAATGCCTGTTTAAACCAAAAAAGATACAAAAAGTATCATATTTGAATAGCTGAAGCCAGGTATCATGGAAAATAACAGGAAAAATCCACATGATGTGTTCTTCTAATGTAAATGGATTGTAATATCCCTTGAGACATCAAACTTGTGACACGGCGGCAGTGAGTAAAAATAGGCTAACGCAAGTTACAATGATATAAAATATGCTATTTATATGCTGAAGCCAGGTATCATGCACAAATAACATTGGAAAAGGCACATCGTATTTTGTTTTAAAGTAAATAGATTGCACAATCGCTTGAGGAGTAAAATTAATAACACAGAAGCAGTGAGTAAAAATAATTTAACGTAAGTGTTTGTGCAGTTGGTTGTCACCAATGTCCCTGGCGTGATAGCCACGCTAATTGGCTCAGTGGAATTGCTCTCCCCTTAATAAAAGTCTGTTAAACCGATCACCAGTCCATCTGAGCAGCTGAAACGCTCCGTACAACTGAACGCTGCTTCTGACGGAATATGGGATATCCGGCGATTTACTACATCGCGGCCATTTTCTATCCCACACTTGTAGCGGTTGGTGTCCTCGGTAAGATGCCGGAGCTGGTTACTTTATGTATGGTGCCGTCGTTACTCTGCTGCGGTATCCGCACTGTTACTGAGCACAGATGCTACCGTCGGCTGAAACGTGTTTCCGGAATGGAGGATCCAGGCATCCAGTGCTTTTATTTTCATTTTCCATACTTCGTTTCTTGCTTTTGTCAATTAAGTTGGTGCCGATTTTGACATTGCTTCAGAATGTCACCTCGTTAAGCTTTCTGAAGTGATGCTGATCTCTGCTTTTCTAGGTCCGAGTCTATATCAGTGCAGACACTTCGATCTTATAACAACCTGGCAGCTTATTTAAATGACGGTCCCGTCTATTTTCGACACGTGGTTCTGTTCTTATGTAAGTCATTAAATGAGAACGCGTACTTTGCATCTCCTTGATGCCACTTTGTCACCGCTACAAACAATCCCGTCAGCTATTTTACTTCTAATAATGGAAATGGTGTTGTTTACAGGAGCGATCAACTGCTCACCGGTACGTGAGTCGTGGAACTCGGATGCCTCGCTTTAAACTGTGGGAAGGTCGCCAGTCCACTGACACTCACATCCGTCATTGTCCTCCAGCCGGAGTGCAGCGACGGAGACCGCACACACTGGATTCCCGCTTTCCACTTCCAAACAGACCATACCCGACATAGCATCGCAAGAATGGGAGCATTCAGTGAGCTGACCATATTTCTATTTTGTTTCCAAATTTCTTGCAGTTAATTTAACGGCGATTGTGATCCTTTCTCGGGGAAAATGCGGACTCTCCAAATGCATCATCCGTTACCTGGTTGGAATGGCAACAGCGGATCTGATGGTGGTTATCGTTGCTGCTTTATTGGATCAGACCAACAATATCTACATTTATTCCAGATCCCTGCTCATCACTCCTGTATGCGCTCTGACACTTGTATTTGTCCAAGTAACGAGGGACTGTTCTGTTTGGTTCACGGTCAGTTTTACCTTCGATCGCTGCATCGCAATATGTTACCGAAAGCTTCGGGAGCGATACTGCACCGAGAGAACAGCAACAGTGGTTATGGTGACCGTGCTTATAGTGAGCGGCGGGAAATGTGCCCCGGTTTACTTTGCCATTGAACCTTACGTCATCGTTGACAACACGCCGTGGCGGTGCATCAGCACGTATGAATACGTTACTTCACCCGTGTGGAAAGGATACCAAATACTGATCAGTATTTTAACACCATTGCTGCCAATCGGCTTAGTCCTGATTTTTAATGGGTTAACCGTAAGACATATCGTTGTGGCAAATAGAGTCCGCAGAAAGCTTCGGCACAGCAGCGACAATCAGAAAGATGCCGAGGTGGAGAAACGGAGAAAATCGATGATTTTGCTGTTTTCTATATCAGCTAATTTCATATTATTTTGGATGCCCCATGTAGCCCGTTCTCTGAAATGGCAAGTGCAAAACTATCTTTACCAGAACAGATATTTGAGTTCCCCGGTATACATCCTCCAACAACTTGGTTTCATGTTACAATTTCTCAGCATGTGCACCAATACTTGTATCTACACACTGACACAGAGGAAATTCAGAGAAGATCTGATCAATGGAATGAAGTATGTGTTTACATTAAATGGCCATCTGTATAGATAACGCCCTTGTCTAATGGCAATTCAGCTTTTTTTTCTCAAATAAAGTCGTTTTACAAAGTACTGGTTCAGCAAATATGTCATAAATTCAAACAATTTATTCAAACAATGACACGCCTGGTCATACGGAATTTGCTGAGTTTTTGCTTCACACAGTTCAGGTAGGTAGCTATATAAACATTCAATACTGCTGCCTTGATTGTCACTTTGGTTGAAGTATGTTCCAAACTATCACAGACACTCGACTGTCACAAGGGCAGGGATGGCTTCAGGACTTTCCGGGTTTTAGATGTTTCAAAATGGACAGTGTCGGGTATCAGAATTTAAAGGGAGTACGATGGGGAACTAGGGATAGTATCGCAGCTGCGGAATGGGAGGACAACGTGGAGCATTCGTTTGTTAATAGACCTGGAGACGAACACTGATTATGTTCTGGCGTTTGAAATGGGCGCAATCTCACCATTTGGAGTATTCTGTACAGCCGCCCACCAGATTAACAAAATAAAATGCGACGGGAACAGTGATGAACCGACTGGGAAGCAGAACCTGGATATGAGCCATGTTATTCGCACGGGCACCTGCAACCTCCCTAATAGTCTTTGGCACCCACCTAAGTTAAAATGCTTAGGAATTGCATAAATTCTCGGTTGTGTTCAGGAAGTCTTCATGTCACAATATGAATAAAGGCTGACTAGCTAACATTCCATGTCAGATCTAATATTAGGAAAGGAAACGGGTCTTGTGACAGATCTATCCCCGGGTCCGCATTTCAGATCAACAGGGCGAACTCCCCACCATTTACCTTGCCCAGGGATAACACCAGTGAGTATGGAATTTGTTTAATTAGGGGTCAGCGATTTATGGTGCTGCCTGTCAGGAACTCAGGATGGTACATTGGGAAATGATGCACTCGGGGTGTTGCGCAACAGATATGTGGGGATTGTTTAGGGAGCACTGACACGGGGTTCAGTATAGGCTTGTCTCAGTCACGCAGGGAAAGGATGACTGTAAAGTAACCCTGGGAGACAAGAATGTTGGAACAACACGTCAAGAGGAAGAAACAACGATACTAACAGAACAGGAAGAAAAGATCAGGTAAGGCTAAAGCAAGTCACAATGTAGACAGGAAGGAAATAAACAATGGACTTAAAAGAGTGATAGGGGGAGTTGAGAAATCCTTGACTAGCTGGACTGTGAAGAACAGGAGGAGACTAGAGAGAGTGTGGGCAGATCAGAGGCAAAAGAGGAAAACGTATTCGGAGTCCAAGGAGGCGGTGAAGCTCCTCACTGAATACATTGATCAATGTGAACACTGCGAAAAAATGCAGATATGCTCGAACATGCCGACGCTGAGAAAGAGGATGCGTTGGAAACTTGGAAAACATTATGATAGATGATTCCCCGGTGCCGGAATGGATATAGTCCAGGTAATTTTGGAAGGCGAACTCCGATATTGCTGTGCTTTTGGACAGGATATTAGTGTCTTCGCTGGCCACGGAAGTAGAACTAGGTGACTGGAGGGTGGAAAAAGTTATTCATTTGTTGACGAAAAATAACAGGGATACGTCTTGGAATTATAGACCAGGGAGCCTCACATCAGCAGTGGGTAAACTACTGGAGGGGATTATTGAAGAGGGAAATTATGCGTATTTGGAGAAACGTAGTCTGGCTACGGAGAGAAAGCATGGCATGTTGTCGTTAATGAGCCAGATTGAATTATTTGAAAAAGTGAAAATAAAACTAACAGTTGAATCAGAACAGTCGATGTGGGTCCTTTAATTTTGGTCAGGTGTCTGATAAGTTCCCGATAGTGGACTCATTCTGAAAGTGAGGAGACATGGGATCGAGGAAACCTGGCTGCGTTGATTCAGAATTGGCTTCCTAACAGTAGGAAGATGATGATATAGTAGATAGAGTGAATTCTAGCTGGAAGACAAAGTACATCCGTCTTCCGCATGGAGAGTTGAAATTCTGGCACACTTTGCAACTCTATTGCGCGTCTGATGGAGCCTGACAACTTGAACCCAGCATTTTAAAGTGATCAGCAGCAGCTTCCGGTGCTTATTAAAAGATCCAGCCTTCCAAAATCCCAGTTCCAGTACACACTAATGTATCCTAATGCCAATTTACCTCTGAATCGTGGTTTTATTGCATCGAGTGTAGATGCGCTCATTTTTCGATCTATATAACCCTGAATCCACATGGCCGGTGTGGAATCCGTGTCTCCCTCTGAAATCATTAATAAACGAAATATACAAAACTACACAAACTAAAAACGCAGCGAAAGCAAAGCAAATATCTGAACTCACGCTTGTCTTCCTTCAAAACTATCGCTGACAGTCGGAGAATACAGAATAAACAATTTCCAAAGCTTCCATCTCCTCATGCTGTAACCATCCATTAACAGTCTCCATGCTTCAGTGTGTGCAAGGACAGTGGAATCGAACAGCATCAACGACTTTCTAGATTGGTCGGTGCTGTGAGACAGTAAGGTTCTAACCCAGATATACAGTCAGACAGCCACAGGGAACCACTGCACAGAAACAGGGACTTCAGTAAGTTCGGGCCTTGATGAAATATTTAAACTGTCTACTCCCATCGACCTGACCCGGACCGTAGCCATCCATATCCCTCTCATCCGTGTATTTCTCCAAACATCCCTTAAACGTTGACATCGGAATCTCAATTACCACTTGCGTTGACAGCACTCTCTACATTCTGTCGACCCTCTGAGTGAATAAGATTCGCCTCATGATCTCCTTAAACATTTCACATTTCACCCTTCACTCATGATCTCCAGTTGTATTCTCGCCCGACATCAGTAGAGAAAGCCCGCTTGCATTTACACTGTCCATACGCCTCATAATGTTGTAAACCTCTATCAAATCTCCCCTCAGTCTTCTACCCGCTCGGGAATACAGTGCTGACATATGTAATCTTTCCTTTTTAATTCAAAACATTCAGTTCCGGCAATAGTCGTGTAATTTTTTTCTTCATTTTTTTTCAATCTTATTTGCATCTTTCCTGCAGGTAGTTGAGCTCAACAGCTCACAATATTCCAATTCGGGCCCCAACAAAGCCGTAAACCGTAACAACGTAACTTCCCAACTCCTGTACTCCATTCTTTGGTCCGGGAAGGCCAATGTGCGAAAAGCTTTACCCTGTCTAACTGCACTGCAACTTTCATTGAATTATGGACCTGTGTTCCCAGATTCGTTTGTTCTATCGTCCTCCTCAGTGCCCTATTTCTCATTGTGTCGGACCAGCCAGGGTCCAGGACTGTGTGTGTTAAATCCGATCTGACAATTTTCAACCCGTTTTCCCAGCTGGTCCAGATCCCGCTTTATGCTCCAGTACTCTTCCCCCGCTGTCCACTACACCTGTAATGCTGTTAACATCGGCAAATTTGCTGATCCATTTAACGACATTATTATCCAGATAGGGATATGGATGACAAGGAACAAGGGGCACAGCAACGATCCCTGGGATACTCCACTCATTACAGGTCCTCAGTTAGAAAGACAATCATCCATTACCACACTCTAGCTTCCCCAACGTATCCAATGGCGAATCCAATTTACTTCCTCATTGTGAAAGCCAAGCGACTGATCCTTCCCGAGCATCCTCCCACACGGAGCCTTGTAAATTCCTTGCCGAAGTTCCTGTAGACAGCATCCACAGCTTTGCCTTCAACACCATTCCAGATTACTACCTGTAAAGCTCTGTGAGATTGGTTAGACATGATCTACTACGCACTGGTCCATATTGTCTATCGCTAATATTCCTGTTCCTGATCGGAGGCTGGTGAAAGAATTTCGATGGGGAGAGAGTTCGGAGACAGGTGTTTGGTGTCGGGAGAATGCAGGAGGGGGATAGAATGGAGAGAGATGAAGTGCCGAGTGATGCATTTTGTAGGCTCCAGGAAGAGCGGGATGTCTGCATTATTGATAAGGATTTAGGAATTTTGAGATTTGTTTATAAACCCAAAGATCCACGATGGCACGCTGGGAAAGGGGTCGGTTCGGAAGACTTCAAGCCAGACTAAATCGACGGGCGATGAAGCATCCCCTGCCCGGCATCTTCTTAGCCGAAGGCCAATTACTTGAAAACAAGTTGCATTACGTCAGCGCAACATTGCAGTTTCGGAGGGAAATGAGGGGCTGCTGTCCTCTCTGTTTCATGTAGTGTGGAACGGCTGTGTTGTTTCATGACTAACTCTTCATGCTCTCCGTACATAGCGGTCTTGCCGCACCCTTGTTCCCCCAATCACAACACCCAATGATTGAGTTCTGTCGGTGCTGCTTACCGAGAGGTTCTCCTCATTGATCCGGACGGCACTTCACATACCGCCAGAGCAGATGTTAAGCAAGCATACCATGTACTGAGTGCCGCGACCAGCAAACAAGGAACTGCCTACCCTGAGGACTTTCAAATCATTGCCGGGGTTTCTATCAGGCTTATTTAATGAAATCTAAGCTAATTTGTCACCAGCACGTCATCCTCAGTACCAGGGGCTCCCGCACACTCGACCACGGTTAGAGCACGATCGAAAAGCCCAGCATTCCATCCCCAGACCATATTTCGTGCATTCTGAACGTCTGGGTTTCTTTCTCCTACCTCCACCCAGGCGGAGGGTAAGGAACAAGACACCGGATGTATCGGCAACAATGCCACGGGAATCGGAGGGCAGAGTACTGAATTGCTTCGAGGCGACAGACAGAAACAAAAACGAACCAGGGCTCATAAGAGAATCTGAATGTTACCATCTTTATAAAGACACTGGAGAACGAGTGTTTCCCACTGATTCATTCAGAGTCCAGAGTGTTTCTTAAACTGAAGCATTGGGTGAGCACGCGGTCTGCAAAGTGCTGAGCAGTAGATTCGTGACAATATTTATCACATTTATTAATTATTATTCATCTTTAGGTTTTGTTTCATATTTTGCTGGTTTTGTAGTAGTCTACTGTTGTAGTCAGAACTTTATCAGCCTCCCTGGTGGTCTAGTGGTTAGGATTCGGCGCTCTCACCGCCGCGGCCCAGGTTCGATTACCGGTCAGGGAATTAAGATATTGCCTGTTTATTTAATGTGCTTATTTTAAATTATTTTGTGTATTCATTGCTTCCACAAGAACCCGATTCCTGTCTATGCTTACCTGCATCCGCCTGATTCAGCACCATAAAACCACAAAATATACGAGCAGAACATGGCATTGAGAAAAATATCGCAGGTGCAGTCTCAATAAAGCTGGAAATAACTGTGCGAGGTCTTACAAACAATAACTTGCAATCGATACAATGTAGGTTTGATCTTCTTCCCTCCTCACTGCAACTCAATCCACTCAGAGATGCTGTCTCTCTGTAGAAGCGGGTGACCATACATTTCCCATATTGGACTCTGGTCCTACTCACTCAGCTTACCGACATCACCTTGACTCATCTGCACGGGGTCATCTCTGCTCAAATCTCAGTGAGTATTGTCAGGTCCAGTCGGGTTTATTGCCGTGTGCACAGGGACGGTGAGGGACAGGTACAGTGAAACACTTGCAGCATCATTGCAGGCTCGAAAAGACAGACAGTACGCAACGCATATATTGTACAATTCTGCGTCATTAACAAAAGATGGATATCAATCTTGTGCCAGTTTCAGGCTTGGAAATGATTCCTCAGGCAAACTGATGTCATAGATTACGAACTATTATATCCACGGGAGAGCATCCAGGCCCAAGAAAGGCTGTTTATTCCTTTTCTTTAAACGGACGGACAACAGAATGAAGGGAATTGTCTAGTCCTTTTCAGCCAGCCCTGGAATTCAATAAGATCAGGCTGGCCCAGACTTTTTCTCAATCCTCCCTCCCCCCCCATACAGCAGTTGCCGGTCAAAAGTCGGCCGGTCACCTCCACCAAATCTTCGACCGTCTCCCCAGGTGAGAGGAGATAAACTTCTGTCGCCGGCCTTTATTTCGACGCCCTTTCAGCGCCCCCAGCTTCGATCAGAAGCCTATTGATATTAATGTTATATAATGGGACATTGTACTGAGCTTTGCTCGGTATTGACGGGATTTTGTGGAGGCAGAA